>NC_080166.1:29251043-29473543 GCF_950295315.1 Erinaceus europaeus
CCAAACCAGGATCCTGCCACCCGTCCTTGCACTTTAAGCCACGTGTGATTAATCTGCTGTGATACCACCAGAATCCTGAGTTTGTTAATTCTTATTTTTTAAATATCTCACACATGAATGAAATCGTATATGTTTTTACCTTCTCCTGATTTATTTTTCCAAGATGAATGTATGTATAAATATAGCTATTAGATTCAGAGTTTTTTTTTTCTTTTCTTTTATTTTTAATTTATTTATTTTAAAAAGGAGACATTAACAAAACTATAAGATAAGAGGGGTACAACTTCACATAATTCCCACCACCAGATCTTGGTATCCCATCCCCTCCCCTGATAGCTTTCCTATTCTCTATTCCTCTGGGAGTTATGAACCCAAGGTCATTGTGGTATGCAGAAGGTGGAAGGTCTGGCTTCTGTAGTTGCTTCCCTGCTGAACATGAGTGTTGACTGGTTGATCCATACTTCCAGCCTGCCTCTCTCTTTCCCTAGAAGGGTATGGCTCTTTGGAAGTGGAGCTCCAGGACATATTGGTGGGGTCATCTGTCCAGGGAATTCTGGTCGGAATCATGCTAGTATCTGGAACCTGTTGGCTGAAATGAGAGTTAATATACAAAGCCAAACAAATTGTTGAACAATCATGGACCCAAAGGTTGGAATAGTGCAGATGAAGTGTTGGGGGGTCCTCTATTTTACAGATAGCTAGTAGGCATATTTTAGTTATATTTCATAGGGCCTGTAGCTATACTAGTTTTGTTTTTTTTTTCTGAGTTTGAAATCTGATATGCATGTGGATCAAAGTTATTGTCTGGGGAGATGATATCATGGCTGGAAAAAGGACAGATAGCTGGATCAGGGAAGAAAGTAGCTCCCTAATATGGGAAAGGTGTATAAATATTGTTAACTGTAAACCCTATTGATTTGATTTGGTCTAGGGCCCATATTCAGCTTAGGATCCTATGTGACCTCTGCATCCCTGTAGATCTGAGCTCACATTCTGTGGTCATGAGTAGGAACAGTCCAAGCTGCCCCAATATCAACCCATCTTCATCAGGTGTAGCATAGAGTATGTTGTCCATCCTCCCTTCAGAGGATAAACATTCTCTACTGTTGTTGATCCACATTGAGAGCAAGGTCATATGGGGGTCCCACAAAGGGATCTTTTTTGTTGTGCCTGATAGAGATGGAGAGAGGAATTTATTTGAGGTCTGGGCCCATCATTTCTATTTGACAATCTGAGGACTCGCCGACTAAGGCGCCAGCTGATGGGGTGGCCTGATAGTGACTAAGGAGTAATCACTACAATATGCCAGTCTCTTGCCCTGATTCAGCTTTTGCCGTCCTTGCTTTGCTAAGGTTAGCTTTGGAGTGAGTGAGAGAACTGTAATAGGAAGTAGGTGAAGAGTGTATCTAAGTCTAATTAGATACTATTTAATTAGGAACTTTATACTGACTCACGGCAGACTATTGTGTACTTTTTCTTTCAGGTATGTATTTTGCCCTAGTTTATGGATATGTGTGAACATATGCTCTAGCTCATGGGACCTTGTCTATATCTAGGTTTTGGGACTTTGTTAGGAAGTGAATCACTTAGAATGGAATTAGAGAATACTATGAAAGGAAAGGTCTCTCCTGAGTAATGAAACTGAAGGGTTGTTATTCCACACCTGAAGTCTCTAGACACAGTCTGAATTGAAGCATGCTTAGGTGGTACTCATTGGGTTGATTCAGATTTTTCTATATTTATTAGGTACATATATAGGAGTATAATTTCTAGATCTTACTGATGATGACTTAATCTCATCTCTTCTCTTTAGAGAAGAGGAAATTTAAGTCTGCATACACTGGTTCAATTGTTCCTGCCTTGTCAATTTCCCTACCACTATTTTTCTATTCTTGCCAAGGGTCTCTGCTCTAAGTCTATTTAAAAATGACCTCTAGAACCATATTAGTAAGTTATTGAGCTTCTCAACGTCCCTACCATGTATAGAATAGGTATACATTTTTGGGAGGTCAATTAACATTTATTGACAAGTTCATTTAATGGTCTACGAGGTGGTATAGGAGCTCAAGCAGTGGGCTTGTAATGACAAGTTTGATATACCACATATACCAGAGTGAAGGTTATATTTTCCCACTCATAAAAAAGCCTTCTAGTTCATGTTAATTTGACCTTCTATTACATGATCATTCATTTATCTACCTGCAAAGAAAAAATAAGTCACTTAAATAGTATTTCCACATTTTTATTCCAACATATGAAATATTCATATTATGAATAAACACTTCTTTACAGACAATCTTGTCAGTCTGCTTGATGCCTTGCCCTGTTCATGTAGAACCCAAACAGGTATAGCATGATTTTACTTGCATTATTGTGCATACACACATGCAGACAGTCTCATGTCATCTCTAAATGATAGGTATTTTATTATACTATTTTTATACTTCCACATTGCTTTACATGCTTCTATAGTTACTGGAAACTGCAGAAAATTGAACATTGTTTTAGTCAGTATTCATTAGAATACATTATACTAAAATATATCTTATTTTTCCATGAATTTAGATTAGAATGATGGGATTATACTAGTTTCATAATTCTTGACTTTTTAAAAAATATGTTTTGGTTTTATCCAACAATTTTTTATAAGAGTTAGGCCTGCAGCTGATAATAACTTTGCCCTCTTAAATATATAAGACATCTTATACTCAAATATAGTGAAATGTTCAAGAAACAGAAGGCAAAGATCATCCTGTAATTTATTTAAGTCATTTGATAGTGAATTCCCAAAACACCATCTCAGCTTGGTAAAATTAATTAATTAATATGGAAGTACACAATGGAAGACAATTTCCTGGATGTTATGTATTGACGTCAGAGTAATTAAGTTGAATGAAAAAATCTATCAATTATAAAATGTTGGTACTACACCTTGATGAAAATTACTTAATATAATTTCCAGGAATTCTTGTCCCCACACCCCTGCCCAAATGGCTGCATGTGAACTTTTTAATACATAAGATGTTCCACTTATCAGTGAGATCATTTGGCATTTGTCCTCTGGTAGGCTTATCTCATTTATAGGTGGAATTTAAGAAATGAGGACAGAGAAAAAAATAAATAAAACTGAAAAGAAAAAAAAAGAAATGAGGACAGGATGGGAAAACACAAAGTGAAACTTGGACTTGGCATAGGGCATTGCATCAAATCAAAGGACACTGATGAAGGAGTGGTAAAGACTGGCTAGAGAGGGCATGATGTGAAAAAGATGTAAGTTGGTGGTGTGTTATGCAGATACCTATTACAGAGAAATAAGAAATTAAGCCCAAGTGACAAAAACTGTACGGTAAAACATTAGATACCCCCAAGGAAATGACAAACAATACATGAGATGTTTTAAAATGTCAATCCTGACATAAGTAGGCACAAATATATACTTCTTAAATACATTATATAAATATAAGATGAAAATATAGAAATATAAACACATACACAGAGCACATAGACACAAATATTTTACTTACAAGTATACATTTAACTTCAATTTCTTTTATGATAAATAAAAATATTTTAGGGGGCCAGGCAGTAGAGCAGCAGATTCCAGTCTCTGGCTCCCTACCTGCAGGGGGCTCGCTTCATAAGAATTGAAGCAAGTCTGCAAGTCTATCTTTTTCTCCCCCTTTCTGTCTTCCCCTCCTTTCTCAATTTCTCTCTGTCCTATCAAACAACAATAACATCAGTAACAAAAACAGCAATAACAAGGACAATAAAATGGGGAAAAAATGGCCTCCACAAGCAGTGGATTTGTAGTGCAGGCACAGAGCCAAAGCGATAACCCTGGAGGCAATATATCGCCTATATTTTGGAAAAAAATACTTATTCCTTCATTTTTAGATGTTTACCCATAAGTCATTATTATTGTTGTTATTTAATTTATTTATAATTAAAAATTATCTACAAGACTATAGAATAAGAGGGTACAATTCCACAAAATTCCTGCTACCAGAGTTCCATATCTCATCCCCTTCCTTGAAAGGTTTCCCATTTCCTCTCCCTCTGGAAGCACAAACCCAGAATCATCATGAGAAGCAGAAGATGGATGGTCTGCCCTGGTAATTGCTCCTCTTCTGAACATGAGTGCTGGCAGGTCCATCTATACTTCCAACCCATCTCTATCCCTCCCTAGTGGGGTAGGTCTCTGGAGAGGTAGGGTTCCAGTGTATATTTATGAGGTCATCTGTCCAGTGAAGTCAGGTTGGTGTCAGGTAGCATTTGCAGCTTGGTGGCTGAAAAAGCATTAAGATATAAAGCAGAACAAATTGTTTAATAATCAGGAGCCTAAGGCAAGAATAGAGCAAACGAGATTTGGTGTCTTCATTTTGCAAAAAGCTAGTAGGTCTTTTACTCATAAATTATAAGAATGCGTATATTGTTACAGTACTTTTCTTGCTTTTGTTGGTGAGAAAATGCAAACAATAGAATATAATATATTATATAATGTAATATAAACAGTCTAGTGAAAGTGTTTTACAAAATAATAATAATAATAAATAATAGTAATAGCTATAATAAATATAACTTAAATCAATATCTTACACTTACATATTCTATTTTTAATTCTTTAGTGGATTTCCACATAGAAATGCATTTTCTAAGTAATATAACATTATATTTAATTGATATTAATTTAATGAAGAACTGGTTTAAATATAACTAATTTAAAAAAACCCCAATGATCAATGACTTCTTTTAAGGTTTGTAATAAATTAAAATTTGAAAATAATTTAGATTTGAAGAATATTTACAAGATAATATGGTTCCTTCTTAAATATTGCCTACTCACATTCCTATTATTAAATTTCATAGTTTATTTCAATGAGTGAAGCACAATTCATCAGTTACTTTTAGTTAAAAAATTCTAACATAACCCTATTATAGGTGCTTCTCTGTTTCTTCTTCTTCTTATTATTATTATTATTATTACTATTATTATTTTGTTATTATGTTATTATGTCTGTGGGGGCGATAATGTGTTTTAAGCTTATCTAGTATATTTCTTGCTCCTGCCTTTTATTTGATTTTTGAAATATGAATTTGCATTGTTCTCTGAAAAGTTATTTTTTATGAATCTAAAGGAGTTTGTAGTCAATCTGAATTTGTTCCTGTGAGTATTCATTACCTTTTTTTTTTAAACTCTTGCTAAAGATGTATTAGCCTAAGTTTAATCAGATACTATTTATGTTAGTAAGAAATGGTGTTTTGCCTATTTCTGACCACTGGTAAATGAAAAACGAGTCAGGAACTCAGGAGGGAGATCTACATTTACTCTAAGAAAACTATTTTAACAGCTTTACTCCTGCAATTTCTGCAGTGGTTTTCAAGGAATCTGAATTTCAAGAAAAAAGAAAAAGATGTTAGGCTATATTTGAAAAATGTCAATCCTACAGATGTCAAAAAATACTGTCTCTAATTTTACCTTCATTATGAAATGCCTTCAGGCTCATGCTGTATGTGTAACTTTTCTATGAAGCACTTAATCTCTACTCAGGCCCCTTAGGAAGATGTAATAGCAATCAGTAAATAACAGTGCAGAGGCTGTTGATTACTATTGAATAAACTAAAATGCTTTCCATATATTGCAAACTAAAAATGGCTCACTCTCATCACTTACTTTTTTTAATGACATTTTAAAGTCTAAGGACCTTATTAATCAATGCTTTATATGCTGTTTTCCAAAGATGTGCATGTACTTTGCTTAGAAAACAGAAGAGAAGATAATGAGATTCTTGTGAGGAAATTAAATTAAATCAGTATTCATAAACATTAGGCATTTGATAAAGAATAAGGGGGAAAAAGATGGTAAAATAAGTAGCAGTGAGAAAAAATAGGAGCACAAGGAAAGAAGTCTCATATTGAACAACATGAAAAAAAAACACTTGATGATTAGGTTCTCAAACATTTGAGAAAAGTATTATGGTTTTCCATATTTGAGAAAAAAAGAATTCTTTTTTAAATTTATGTTTGATTTAAGAAAGGATAAATTAACAAAACCATAGGGTAGGAGGGGTACAACTCCACACAATTCCCACCACCCAATCTCTATCTCCCATCCCCTCCCCTGATAGCTTTCCCATTCTCTCTCCCTCTGGGAGCATGGACCCAGGGTCCTTGTGGGTTGCAGAATGTGGAAGGTCTGGCTTCTGTAATTGCTTCCCCGCTGAACATGGATGTTGACTGGTCTATCGATACTCCCAGTCTGCCTCTCTCTTTCCCTAGTAGGGTGGGTCTCTGGGGAAGCTGAGCTCCAGGACACATTGGTGGGGTCTTCAGTCTAGGGAAGCCTGGCCGGCATCCTGATGGCATCTGGAATCTGGTGGCTGAAAAGAGAGTTAATATTCGAAGCCAAACAAATTGTTGAGCAATCATGGACCCAAAGGTTATAATAGTGGAGAGGAAGTGTTAGGGGGATACTCTCTGCAAACTCTAGTGTACTTCTGCTTTCAGGTATATATTTTGCAGTAGTTTATGGATACATGCTAAAATATGCTCTCTCTCACAGAACCTGGTCTATATCTAGGTTTTGGGACTTTGTTAGAAAGTGAACCACCTGAGAAGAAATTAGAGAATACTATGAAAGGAAAGGTCTCATCCGAGTAATGAGGCTGAAGGGCTGTCATTCCACACGTGAAGTCTCTGGACACAGTCTGAGCTGAAGCATGTTGAGGTGGCAATCGTTGTGTTGATTAGATTGTGATCGGCAGATGCAATATTATTTGATATGGATTGGGAGAGGCATGCGGGAAAGTGGGCCCTATCCTAAGGTTCCAGGACTGGGACAATTATAGGCTCTATAGTGGAGATGTGAGATTCCTGCTGTCTTAGGGTTCAAAAAGACAATGGATAATTAATGCTATCATCATATTATTTGGTAATTGGGTTAACTTTGAAAAGTCCTTTTGTTAGGGTTTGCTGTATAGTACCCAGTATCTTGCATATAGCTGTGCCATTGGTTGCTTCTGATCTACTCGGTCTAGGCTTTTGAGAGAGTCCACATATCAAATACTCAGCCTATATATTAAAAAGACTCAGTCTGTGTTTTAGAAACTTCGAGACATACAATTAATTTTCCCCCTCATATTAATGAACTAGTGATTTATATGACTACACTTTACTAGGAGTATACATAAACACCATTCCCACCACCAAAAGACTGTGTCTCATCCCACCCACCAGCCCAGGAAGCTGCATATCTACCCCTTACCACAGGGTTTTTACTTTGGTGCCCTACTTTCAATTTAGTTAGATCCTGCTTTTAGTTTCCCTTTCAGATCTTCTTTCTCAACTTCTGTTGATGAGTGGGATCATCCCATACTCATCTTTGCCTTTCTGACTTAGGTCACTTAACATAATTCCTTCTAGCTCTGTCCAAGATGGGTCAGAGAAGGTGGGTTCATTGTTCATGATAGCTGCATAGTATTCCATTGTGTATATATACCACAGCTTTCTCAGCCACTCATCTGTTGTTGGGCACCTGGGTTGCTTCCAGGTTTTAGCTATTATGAGGGATGCATTGGATCGACCTTCCCGTGGTGCATCCCGTGAGTACCCATTCATTGGGGAAACTGAGGATCCTTCCTAGCCGACTGAATCCACATGGATCCCAGTCACTTTCAATCCATTAACTGGCTACAGAAGAAGGGCAAACGCTAGAAGAAGAAGCTATTATGAATTGTGCTGCTATGAACATAGGAGTACACACCTCTTTTTGGTTGGGTGTTATGGAGTCCTTGGGGTATAACCCCAGGAGAGGAATTACTGGATCATATGGAAGGTCTATGTCTAGCCTTGTGAGAGTTTTCCAGACTGCTCTCCACCGAGGCTGGACCAATGTACATTCCCAGCAGTAATGCAAAAGGGTTCCTCTGTCCCCACGTCCTCTCCAGCATTTGTTGCTGCTGTCCTTTTTGATGGATGCCATTCTTACAGGAGTGAGGTGGTATCTCAATGTTGTCTTAATTTGCATTTCTCTGACAATCAGTGACCTATATCATTAGGCATTTGATAAAGAATAAAGGAGGAAAAAAGATGGTAAAATGAGTAGCAGTGAGTAAAAATAGGAGCACAAGGAAAGAAGTCTCATATTGAACAACATGAAAAAAAAACATTTGATGATTAGGTTCTCAAACATTTGAGAAAAGTTATTATGTTTTTTCATATTTGAGAAAAAAAAGAATTCTAAGAAAAAAAAGTTTGTGTGGATCTTCAAGAGGAGTATGGATAAGGTCAAATGTTGAAATTATGTCTAGTTGGCTCCAGAATTTATGCTTCCCTTACTATGTATAAAAAAACCCTGACATATTGGCAATTTGATAACATTTTAAGCATAATGATGGTATTTAACTGTTATTTGCAATAGGGGAAGATTAGATTTTCACTTTCCGTTTATATTCCATATGGCTTCATCAAAATGATCAGCTTATTTATAGAAAAGTTTGAAAGATGGTTTTTAATATGTTAGATGAAAGTTGACAGATGAATGTTTACTTAATTTTCTTTACAATGTTTACATTTTTAAATACTTTATGGAGTAATGATTGACAAAGATGTTAATGGCACATGCTCAAACTATAAAATTTGAGAAGGCTTGCCCTAACAAAACTCCAGAGACTGCTAATTTAAATAATAGAAGCTGATCTCACAGGCCTACTATAGAAATCCAAGATCAAAGTCTTGGCAGGATTGTTCTTTTCTGAGAACTCTCACCCTGGATTCTTCAGGTCTGTAGTAATCATTCTGCTTTGTAAATCTGTGTTTTCATTTCTTCCTCTTCCTTTTCCTCCTCTTCTTTTTCTCCTTCTTTATGCATTAGTGTTATAGTTGGGGCTCAGTGCCTGCATTGCTCCTGGTGGCCAATTTGTTTCTTTTTATTCTTTGATAGAGGGTGAGAGACAGAGACTGAGAATACCGGCCCACTATTCCACTGATCATGAAGTTTCCCCCCTGCAAGTGGAGATTAAGGCAAGATCTGGCTTTCCAGTTTCCTTTAGAATCTTTTTCTTCTTAAATTCTTCTTTATTTTATTATCTTTATTTTTATTTATTGGATAGAGACAGCCAGAAGTTGAGAGGGACAGGGGTCATAGGGAGAGAGAGATACAGAGAGTCCTACAACACCGCTTCACCACTTGCAGATCTTTGCTCCTGCAGGCGAGGCTCAAGCTTAAACCTGGGTCCTTGTGCATTGTAACTTATGCTCTCAACCGACTTGTGCCACCACTTGGCCCCTTAGGATCTTTTTCTTCTCATCACCTCTAACTTACCCAGTTTTCTCCTTAAGTTTGTATATTTTCCCTGATTATATATGAGTTTTATTATTTAGAAATTTATATTTATGAAATATTACTCATCTGTGTAACATTTTATCTTACTAGCCATGATATCATTAATCCAAATTGTATCTACCATCCTTCTATCTATCTATTTATCTATCATTGTTTTTACCTTTTAACTGTTTTGAGTACTTTTCAGTTTATTTACTAGTTTACTAGCTGACACTGGGATTATTAGAAATAAACTGCTGTATTTTTATGTACAGAATTTTTTATTTGAAGCCATTTTTATATTGTAATAAATGCATTTATTTGATGCCCATTTATTAATTATTATTATTACTTTTTTAACTAAAGCACTGCTTATCTCTGGCTTATGGTGGTGTGGGTGATTGAATCTCAGACTTTAGAGTCACAGGCATGAAAGTCTCTTTGCATAACCATTATAATGTTTACCCCCACCCTAGATGTCATTTTTAATTTTTATTTATAAAATGGAAATATTGACAAGACTATAGTATAAGAAGGATACATTTCCACACAATGCTCATCCCCAGAGCTCCATACCCAGCTCCCTCCCTTGATAGCGTTCTTATTCTTTATCCCTCTGGGAGTATGGAACCAGAATCATTGTGAGGTGCAGAACGTAGAAGGTCTGACTTCTATAATTGCTTCTCGGCTGAACATGAGCATTGGCAGGATGATCCATACTACCTATCTGTCTCTCTCTTTCCCTAGCAGGGCAGGAATCTGGATAGGCTGGGCTCCATGACACATTAGTGATGTTGTCTGCCCAAGGAAGTCAGGTTGGCATAATGGTATCATCTGGAACCTGGTGGCTGAAAAAGAGTTAAGATATAAGGCAGAACAAACTGTTGACTAATCATGAACCTAAAGGCAAGAATATTGCAGATGAAGATTGTTTTCTCCATTTTGGAAGGAGCTAGTAGGTCTATTTTGGGTATATTCCAAAGGGACATGACTACTAGTTTTTACCTGTGCCTGACATCTAATATGCCAGTGAACCTAGGGTATTGTCTGGGGAGATGGGTTCATAGTTAGAAAAAAGGACTAGAAAGTTGGATCAGGGAAGAGAGTAGGTCCAAAATATGGGAAAAATATATAAATACTGTTAATTGTAAACCCCACTGGTCTGCCACCCCATCGCCTGAGGCCCTAGTCAGGGAGCCCTGGGGTTGGTTTCGACATAGACTTAATGGGCCTAGACCTGTAACAGATCCCTCTTGCCACTGTCATTGGTCATCTCCATCAGAAACAACATAATGGACCCCTTTGTGGGCCTGTATAGGACCTTGCCCTCAATGTGTATTAATAATGGTAAGGAATGTTCCATTCTCTGAAAGGAGATTGGATATCATACTCTACCTACCACCTGAGGAAGATGGGTCCTGAAATGTTCCTCGCCATGACCACAGAATGTGAGCTCTGTCTCCCCCTCTTCTCACAATTTCTCTCTGTCCTATCAGATATAAGGGGGAAAAAGGGAACACAAATAATCAATGGAAAATATTTTAAAAGAAAATAAAAAGGCCACAGGGCTTGAGGGATTCATCATGCAGTCACCAAACTCCAAGATAACAATAGTAAATTAAATATAAATAAATAAATGATATTAGAACTAATAAAACATAATAAAGGGAACTGAACAACACAATAAGTAAACGGACAAATATGTTAAAATAAAGTTTGTTTGGAAATGAGATGTTATGGAAAAATCAAATGAAAAGTATATAAAACTGTCAGTTGTTAGGACAATAAGGTAACAAAGATATCTCTTAGAAAAACTTAAAATTAAAAAAAATGTGCCAGGTGCTTGTGAAAATACAGAGAAGTGCTATAGAAGAAGTGGGAGGTCTCTGCTGTCTTAGGGTTTAAGAAGACAGTAGATAGTTATTGCTATAATTACATCATTTGGTAATTGGGTTAACTTTGAAATATCCCTTTGTTAGGATTTGCTGTATTATACAAAATATCATCATACTTTATGTCTTTTGACATTATTTGTATATAGTTGTGCCACCAGTTGCTTCTGTTCTCCCTGGCCTAAGCTTTTAAGTGAGTCGACATATCAAAGACTCAGCCTATGGTCTGTGAATTAAAAAGTTTGAGACATTCAATCAATCTTCCCCTATCATATTGATTAAATAGTGATTTATATAACTACAAATTAATAGGAGTATACATAAAACACCATTCCCACCACCAAAAGACTGTGTCCCATTACACACACACACACACACACACACACACACACACACGCCTTGCCTCCCGTGAAGCCAAACATCCACCCTCACGCTCAACCCAGGGTTTTTACTTTGGTACCCTACTCCAAATTCAGTCAAATCCTGTTTTGAGCTTCCCTTTCTGTTCTTCTTTCTCAACTTCTTTTTATGAGTGGGATCATCTCATACTCATCTTTATCTTTCTGACTTAGTTCACTTAACATAATTCCGTCTAGCTCCACCCAAAATGGGTCAGAGAAGGTGGGTTCATTGTTCTTAATAGCTGCATAGAATATTATTGTGTATATATACCACAGCTTTCTCAGCCACTCATCTGTTGTTGGGCACCTGGGTTGTTTCCAGGTGGGGATCTGAGGAAGTGGAGTTTCAGGACAGATTGGTGGGGTCATCTGCCCAGGAAAGTCCAGTTGGCATCATGGTAACATCTGGAACCTGGTCGCTGAAAAGAAGTTAACATACAGAGCCAAACAAATTATTGACTTATCATGAACCTAAAGGATGGAATAGTTCAGATGATAAGTTGGCGGGGGGTCCTCCATTTTATAGATAGTTAGTAGGCCTATTTTAGTTATATTCCAAAAAGCCCATGACAATACTAGTTGTTTTTTTTTTTTTCCCTGCGCCCAACATCTGATATGCAGGTGGACCCAAGTTATTGTCTGATGACTTCATGGCTGGAAAAAGGACCAGAAAGCTGGATCAATGAAGAGAATAGCTCCCAAATACGGGAAAAGGTGTATAACTATTGTTGTGTGTGAACCCAGTTGATTTGATGTGATCTGGGGCCCATATTAAGCTTTATTTTTTTATGGCCACCAAAGTTATCACTGAGGCTGCACAAGGAATCCTCTGCTCCCAGTAGTATTAGCAGCATTTTTCCTTCCTTCCTTCCTTCCTTCCTTCCTTCCTTCCTTCCTTCCTTCCTTCCTTCCTTCCTTCCTCTTTTTTTTCTCTTTATTTGATAAGACAGAGAAATTGAAAGGAAAGATGGAGGCAGAGGAAAAGAGATAGAAATACCTACAGTACATGTTTCACTGTGAAGCTTTCCTCTGTAGGTGGGAAGAGGACTCAAACATATATCCTTATTCATAGTAATGTGGGCACCTAACCAAGTGCACTACTTAATTAATTCATTTTTATGACCATTTCTATTTCTGTCTTATGCTCAAGGGACTCCTAAACAAAGCTTTATGTGTTACTTCTACACTTAAATATCAATTTAAATATTAATTTAAGTGTTGTCCCTGTTTAATTTTCTCTCAAATCTACCCAACAATGGTAAATAATCTCTTACTTAAGACATTCCTCTGAGTTTTTCTTGTTTATTTTTTTCCTGTTTCAAAATAGTATGCACATAATATTTGCAAAGTGAATCTTAAACAAAATGATAGCTGATTTTAGTTAGTAGGGTACTATGACAAAACCTTAAATTTAAGTAAAAGAATTTACTTAAATATTCATTGCACCTCTTTACAATTTTTGAATGAATTCTCAGTGACAATAAATTGTATATTTGTACATATATAAAAATAAAACAACCAAAGAAAAGTGCTCTGTTGAAGAAGGATATAGGATTTAGAGTATATTGATGTCTGTATTGGTGATAGTGGAGAGGGACCTAAGCTGAGAATCAGTGTGCTTTTCAGACACCTATCTAAGGGAAATAAAAAAGAACTTATACTCATGTGTCAATAACTGTACTTTAATCCATTAACTTCACAATAAAATGATATTCAAAGAAGCAAAACAGCAACACTTTTAGTAAATATACAAAGTATTTTAATAGATGAAGATAGTTTATTGGGGTACATTAAACTTGAATTAAATTAACAAATCTAGCGTTAACTTTACAATTTTGTTCATCTATTCTTATTGCCATAACATAGAGTACAAAGTCCTTGTAAATTTGGTTTTATTTTGTAATTTTTTTATTCTGTTTTTTTGTTTGTTTGTTTTCATTTCAAACTGAGAATATATTGTTCAAAATTACTGCTACCTATAAAGTCTCTTTACCTTATTTGTGTAAAGGATGTAGCACGGAATTTTCCCATATCAAGTGAGAAGTATATTGGCATATATTGTTTGTTGCACTTCATGAAGCAATAAATTCTGATTTGAAATCTGTATACTATTTGCTACCAAGAAATTATAGGTCAGATTACATAAGGACTGACATTATTTGGTTAAATAACACATGCTTTCATTTTGCTGAAGAACTGTTTTAAGATGACTAGACACAGTCATTGTCATGAGAAATAACAATTCTTTGACCATGGTGGCAGGTTGTTCATCTGCCTTGTCTTCCTATGCAATAATATTAATAGAACCAACTTTTCTGACTGTGCCTATAGCCATGCACATAAAACAGACTTCATTAGCAAACTTAGTTCATACAAAAAATAACTACACTATAGTGGCATTACAAGGAATTTAAATAAAAATAAGTCTTGAAACAATGAATGGTATCTAAAATTTAGGCAGATGAGCAAATAATATAAATAGCTGAATACTGAAAATCTCTTCATAATGCACACATATTCTTAGACTATTATCATTGCCAGAATTTAGAGCTGTGCTCTCAAAGCTATTTATGAAGCATTTACTTTAATATGCCATAATGCATTTCATTTAATATTAATGTATCATTAATTATTAATATTTTATTTGATAATAACATATTAAGTATCTTTTATATGTCCCATTCCAAGTATATTATCTTATCTTTCTGGTAGTGTCTTAATGAAGCCAATCTTTTAGCAACTTAAATAAAATGACTCAGAAGGCTATAATACACAGGCACACATTTGCTTGCACTTACTTTTGATAGTCATTATCATTGTATAATCTGGTAATATGTGTTACACATATAGAATAACAATACATTAAAAAGAACCAATCTATGTGTAAGAAAAAAAAATGTCTTCAAGCATATCCACTGATTCTTTTCATGTGGCTGGTTAATGATTATTTTAATTCATGCAAATAACAAAAACTTTAGAAAGACATTGATTATTCAAATCTGAATGAGGAAAGACGAGATCTCTCATTAGAAGTTTAGAAATATCTAAAAAAAGTAAATCCTCAGGAAATCAAACATTGGTTAAACCTCTGTGGAAAGCAGCCTGGAGAACTCTCAGAAAGCTAGAAATAGACCTACCCTATGATCCTGCAATTCCTCTCTTGGGGATATATCCTAAGAAGATATATCCATACATACCCATCAAAAAAGATTTTTGTATACCTATGTTCATAGCAGCACAATTTGTAATAGCTAAAACCTGGAAGCAAGCCAGATGTCCAACAACAGATGAGTCGCTGAACAAGTTGTGGTATATATACACAATGGAATACTACTCAGCTATTAAAAATTATGACTTCACCATTTTCAGACCATCTTGGATAGAGCTTATAGAAGTTATGTTAAGTGAAATAAGTCAGAAACAAAAGGATGAATATAGGATTATCTCACTCTCAGGCAGAGATTGAACAACAAGATCAGAAGAGAAAACACAAGTAGAACCTGAACTGGAATTGATGTATTGCACCAAAGTAAAATAACTGGGGTGGGTGGTAGGGAGAGTACAGGTCCAAAAAGTATGACAGAGGACCTAATCGGGGTTATATTATTATGTGGAAAACTGAGAAATGTTATATACAAACTATTGTATTTACTGTTGAATGTAAAATCATTAATCCCCCAATAAAGAAATAAAAAAGTGTATTTATGTCCTTTGGATATATACATGCCTAGGTGTACTATTTATGAATTATAAGTTACTTCTATTTTTATTTGTTTAAGGACTTTCAGAATTGTTTTTCATAAGGTTTTTACCATCTTGAATTCCTACCAATAATTTTAGAGTTCATTTATATTAATGTAGTCTAATTTAATATTTTAACAGATGTGAGGTAGAATCTAAGTTTTAGTTTGCATTTCTCTAACAATAATTGAAGTGGAACATTTCTTCATATGTCTGTGGACCATGAGTGCATCTTTTTTTTTAAATTTTTTATTTAAGAAAGGATTAATGAACAAAAACATAGGTAGGAGGGGTACAACTCCACACAATTCCCACCACCCAATCTCCATAACCCACCCCCTCCCCTGATAGCTTTCCCATTCTCTAGCCCTCTGGGAGCATGGAACCAGGATCAATGAGGGTTGCAGAAGGTAGAAGGTCTGGCTTCTGTAACTGCTTCCCCGCTGAACATGGGCGTTGACTGGTTGGTCCATACTCCCAGTCTGCCTCTCTCTTTCCCTAGTAGAGTGTGTCTCTGGGGAAGCTGAGCTCCAGGCTAATTGGTGGGGTCTTCAATCCAGGGAAGCCTGGCCAGCATCCTGGTGGCATCTGGAACCTGGTGATTGAAAAGAGAGTTAACATACTAAGCCAAACAATTTGTTGAGCTATCATGGATCCCAAGCTTGGAATAGTGGAGAGGAAGTGTTAGGGAGGTACTCACTGCAAACTCTAATGTACTTCTGCTTTCAGGTATATATTTTGCAGTAGTTTATGGATACATGTGAACATAAGCTCTCTCTCACAGAAACTGGTGTATATCTAGGTTATGGGACTTTGTTAGAAAGTGGGTGGGAGGGATGGGTCACAGTTTTTTGGTGGTGGGAATGGTGTTTATGTACACTCCTAGCAAAATGTAGTCATATAAATCACTAGTTAATTAATATGAGAGGGGGAAAATCAGTTGTATGTCTCAAAGTTTCTCAAAACACAAACTGAATCTTTTTAATATATAGGCTGTGTATTTTATATGCGGACTCTCTCAAAAGCCTAGACCAAGTAGATTAGAAGCATCCAATAGCACAGCTATATACAAGATACTGGATACTGTACAGCAAACCACAACAAAAGGATTTTTCAAAGTTAACCCAATTACCAAATAATGTGATGATAACATTAACTATCGATTGTCTTTTTGAACCCTAAGACAGCAGAAGCCTCACATCTCCACTATAGAGCCCCTACTTCCCCCAGTCCTGGAACCCTTGGACAGGGCCCACTTTCCCGTATGCGTCTCCCAATCCAAACCAAATAATATTGCATCCGCCAATCACAACCTAACCAGCGCAACGATTGCCACCTCAACATGCTTCACCTCAGACTGTGTCCAGAGACTTCACATGTGGAATGACAACCCTTCAGCTTCATTACTCGGGTGAGACCTTTCCTTTTAGAGTGCATCTTTTTAAAAAAATTGTCTATGCAGATTTTTTTCCATCTTTTGCCTTGTATAATGTTTTGATAAATGTTTGGTATGAATTGGTTGTCAGAGGCTGAGGGTATGGCTCAACCTGCCAATGCCCACATTCAACAGAGAAGTAATTATAGAAGCCAGAATTCCTACCTTCTGCATACCCAAAACAAAATTTATCTATACTCACAGCAGGGGAGAAGTGATAGGAGGAAGAGGATAAGATGGTTCTGAATTCCAGCTCCTTCAGGACCCAAAGAGAGAGGAGGGGAAAGGGAAGAAAATTTAGATATAGTAATAGGGTTATGTGTGGCTTGGAATAGAAGAGGGGACTGGACCTGGAAGAAAAAGGGTTAGGGTTAGGGTTATGGTTATGGTTGTGGTTATGGTTAGGGTTAGGGAGACAATATACAAATGTAGACAGATAGTTGTAGAGATGATTGTTAACCTATCTCTGCTACTTTGGGAGAACTGCTGTGGCTTACAATGAAGGTGGCTGGGGATTCAGTAGTCATGTAGTGGGAATAGTTTTAGATTATACCCTATTTACATGTAATTTTGTAAATCAATATTGAATCACTAATTACATTTTTAGAAAATGAAATACAAAATTGCAAATAGAAAAAAATAAATTTCTTATCAAACTTATTCACCTCTAATATCTAAGCATTTGAGTAATCTTGAATTTGTTTTGTTGTATGCTGTTAAATGGTGATTTAAATAATTTTCTTTCTCAGCATGTGGTTGTGCTTGTCACTTTGCCTTATATAGAGTATCTGTACATATGTAGATTTATTACTCCATTTTTTTTCAGTTCCAGTGATTTGAGGGTCTACTTTTATTCTAATAACACAGGTTCTAGTTGCCATTGGTTTATGTGATAAACTGAAGTCAGTTATATTAATATATATATATTTTTTTTTCTTTTTCCTCATGAGTGCTTTGGCTATTCATGATGTTTATAACTTCCCATGAGTTTTTGGGTAAGTTCTTAAATTTCTTTGAAATACATCATTGGCCGATTTGAGAAGAGTTGTGTTGAATTTATATAATTCTTTTGGCAGGATGTCCATATTAATAATAAATATATATTTTTTCTGTCCAGGAACAAGGAATGTTCTTTCAATTTTTTATGTCATACTCTATTTCTTTTAACAATGCCCTGTAGTTTTCATTGTAAAGATCTCTTATCTGGAATTCGGGTGGTAGCGCAGTGGTTTAAGCGCAGGTGGTACGGAGTGCAAGGACCCAAGTAAGGATCCAGGTTCAAGCCCACAGCTCCCCTCCTGCAAAGGAGACGCTTCACAAGTGGTGAGGCAGGTCTGCAGGTGTCTATCTTTCTCTTCCTCTCTCTGTATTTCCCTCGTTTCTCCATTTCTCTCTGTCCTATTCAACAACAACGACATCAACAACAATAATAGCTACAACAATAAAAATAACAAAGGCAACAAAAAGGAATAAATAAATACTTAAAAAATCTTTTTTTAAAAAAAGATCCCTTATCCATTTTGTTAGGTGTACTCCAAGCTCCTTTATCAGTATTTTTTAATTATAAATGGGATTCCTAACTTAATTTCTCTTTCCTCTGACTCATTGTTTATGAATATAAATGCCATAGGCTCACATGCACTGATTTTTCACTTTACTGAAATCCTTAAATACCAATATTAAAATAATTCAAAATTTTTATACAAATGTCATTTATTAACATTTGTATTAACAAAAATATTTTAGAAAGACATTTGTACCAATGAGAACCCCAAGCCCTTGGTTGGACAGAACTGATTGACTATGAGGTTGCATAGTTGAGTCCTCCAGAACCTACAGTCACTTTTATCCTCATTATTGTGGGAAAACTATATATACTTCTACACTTCTCTACCATTTTCTATATATGTTCTGCACATGCCCATGTTTGCCCTCATGAATGGGCATGACTTTTCCTGGAAAACAACTAAATACATAAAACATCTTATCACCTTAACTAATCCTACTCAGCATAAAAACAGACTCTCACTTCCTCTTTCTAAAGCTTGCTCTAGTCTCTACTGTTTAGACAATACTTCCCAGCTATTGTTTTCTGGAAAACAAGCCCTTCTTTCATATTCAGCTACCCCTTTAATTATTAATAGTGGGATTATAAAGACCTTTAAAAAAACTTTTAAAATTTAACTAATATTTCCTTTGGAAAAAACAAAAATCAGTTTCATGAACCATATATATATATATATTTATATATATTCAATTTATAGTTACTTTAAAAATCAGTCCTACGTATTAATAATTTTGTATATGGAAGCCCATGAGCTGGCACACTGAGTAAAGCATGAGGTCTTATGTTCAAATCCTGACATCCCATGTGCAGAGTGACAATTCAGTTCTCTCTTCCTATATCTCTCTCCCTCTCATCAAAAAAGAAATCTTAAATATTGTAATGTGTGTGATATCTACCTATTTTTAAGATTTCTTTCATTTACTTCATGTGAGAGATAACTTAAAATTAAAGAAATAGAGAAAGAAAGAAAGAAAGAAAGAAAGAAAGAAAGAAAGATGTCAGAGCACCACTCTAGTACATGCAGAACTGGGGGTTAAATCAGGAGCCTCCAACTTGAAAGTACTGCACAGTACACCTCCCTAGTCTATCAAGACAGTTTTTGTTTTTTTAGATCAGTTTCAGGTTCACTGAAGAACTGCCAATCTACAGAGATTTTGCTATCTCTACACATGTGCATGGCCCCATTGTAATACCCCTCACCACGCTGGGACATTTGTCAATAGTGATGAAGCTGCACTGGCATAGGTCACCCAGAATCCTCTGTGAACAGAAATATTTTAAAGATATACATAGATATAATAAAATATATACAAAATTTAAATTAACAAAACAACAAAAAATCTAATGAATAAAAGCAAGTACTTACCAAATACACTTGAATATGACAATATCAATACCATCAAAATGCCATTTATTCCTATTTTCAGTTATTTTTAAAATTATTAATAGCTTATAGTCAACAGTAAATACAGTTGTTAGATCATGGACAAAATCTCTCATTTTTTGAAAAATCCTGCACCAGAACTTGAACTCACTCATTCCCCCACAACACCACATAGAGTTCTTTACCTTGGTGCAATACACCAAACCAGTCCAGTTTCTACTTCGTGTTTCCTCTTTCTATTTTTATTTCTCAACTTCTGCCCATGAATGAGATCATCCCATACTCATTCTTTTCTTTCTGGCTTCTTTGACTTAACATGGTTCTTTCATGCTCCATCCCATGTAAGATGAAGAAGGTGAGTCATTATTTTTAACAGTTGAGTAATATTTCAATATATTTACACTGCAACTTTCTTAGCCACTCATCTGTTGTTGGATAGGAGTTACTTCCTGCTTTTGGCTATTATAAAGTATGCTTCTATGTACATAGATATACAGAGAACTTTTTGGATGGGTGTGTTTGGTTCCTTAGGATATAGTACCCAGGAGATGAATTGCCAGGTCATAGGGTAGGTCCATTTCTAGCCTTTTAAGAGATCTTGGGACTGATTTCCACAGGGGTTGGATCAACTGACATTTTCACCAGCAGTGCAGGAGGATTCCACAACCTCTCTGGCATTTTTTTTTTATCTTTTATTTATAAAAAGGAAACACTGACAAAACTATAGGATAAGAGGGGTACAACTTCAAGCAATTCCCACTACCAGACCTCCGTATCTCATCCCTTCCCCTGATAGCTTTCCTATTCTTTACCCTTCTGGGAATATGGACCCAAGATCATTGGGGGATGCAGAAAGTGGAAGGTCTGGCTTCTGTAATTGCTTCCCCCTGAACATGGGTATTGACTAGTTGATCCATACTCCCAGCCTGCCTCTCTCTTTCCCTAGCGTGGAAGGGCTCTGGGGAAGCATAGCTCCAAGGCAGATTGGTAGGGTTGTCTGTCCAGGGAAGTCTGGTCTCATCCTGATAGCATCTGGACCCTGTTGGCTGAAAAGAGAGTTAACATACAAAGCCAAAAAAATTGTTGAACAAGGCTGGAATAGTGCCAATGAAGTGTTGGGGGGTCCTCCATTTCGTGAGTCAGTATCAAGTTCATAATGAAATAGTGTCCACTCAGACTTAGATACCCTCCTCACCTACCTCCTATTACAGTTCTCTCACTGCCTTCAAAACTAACCTTATCAAAGAAAGGACTGCAAAAGCTGAATAAGGGCAAGAGACTGGCATACTTTAACAATGACTCTTTAGTCACTATCAGGCCATTCCACCAGCTGGGGCCCTAATCAGGGAATCCTGAGATTCCCAAACAGACTTGATGGGCCTAGAACTTGAATAAATCCCTCTCTCTGTAGATACTGGTCATCTCTATCAGAAACAACAAAATAGACCCCTTTGTTTGCCCCCATAGGACCTTGTACTCAACTTGGATCAACAATGGTAGAGAATATTCCATCCTCCGAAGGGAGAATGGACAACATACTCTGTGCTACACCTGAGGAAGATGGGTCAATACTGGGGCAGCATGGAATGTTCCTACTCATGACCACAGAGTGTGAGCTCAGATTTAGAGGGATGCAGAGTTCACACAGGCTTCTAAGCTAATTATGGGATCCAGATCTCATCAATTCGATGGGGTTTACAGCCAATAATATTTATACCCTTTCCCATATTAGGGAGCTACTCTCTTCCCTGATCCAGCTTTCTGGTCCTTTTCCCAGTTATGACATCATCTCCCCAGACAATAACTTGGATCCACCTGCATATCAGATTTCAGGCTCAGGCAAAAACAAAAACAAAAAAACACTAGTATAGCTACAGGCCCCTTGAAATATAACTAAAATGCTCCTACTAGCTATGGGCATTTTTTCAAAATGTTGTTTCTAATGACTGGCATTCTCAATTATGAAAGAAGATGGAATCACAGTCACAGCAACATTTCAATTAGTTTGATATATATATTCATATATATTTATATAAATAAATATTAAAATACATATTCATAGTTTGATAACTCTGACTTGATTGCAAATTTTATATGGGAAATCAAAAAAGCTATACTAGTCAACACAATATTGAACAGGAAACAGAAAAGTCAAGGAATCACCTTTTTTCACAACACTAAATGGCTACAGTAATTAAGGCAGTACAGTAGACCAAAAGAAGAGATTAATATATCTATAGAACAGGTTGTAAAATCTAGAATTAGACACATGAGTTTATCCAATCAGTCTTTGACAAAGATTACAAGCCAATAAAAAAAAATTTACTTCACAGTGATTAGAGAAATACAAACTAAAACTCGTGAACCTAACATTATATTTTATGAACTTTAAAAAAACTGATTAAAATGCAGAGTTTGGCAGTAGCTTACCTGGTTAAGTGCATATGTTTCCATGTATCCTGTATCCAAGCCCCTAGTCCCTGCCTATAGAGTGAAGGATTCACAAGCAGAAAATCAGTGTCACAGGTGTGTCTTAAGTCTCTTTCTCTCTCTATACCTCTGCCCATTTCCTCTCAATTTCTCTTTGTCTGATCAAAGAAAATGAAGTTAAAAAATGAATCATACTTCAGGTGTGCAATGACAACCCTTCAGCTTCATCACTCAGGTGAGACCTTTCTTTTCATAGTATTCTCTAATTCCATTCCAGTTGGTCCACTCCCCAATAAACTCCCAAAACCTAGATATAGTCCAGGTCCCCTGAGATAAAGCATAGATTCACCCATGCCCATAAACTAGGGGAAAAATATATACCTGAAAGCAGAAGTACACAAGAGCATGCAGGGAATACCCCCAACACTTCATCTGCACTATTCCAGTCTTTAGGTCCATGATTGTTCAACAATTTGTTTGGCTTTGTATGTTAACTCTCTTTTCAGCCACCAGGTTCCGGATACCAGCGAGATGCTGACCAGACTTCCCTGGACAGACAACCCCATCAATGTGTACTGGAGCTCCGCTTCCTCAGAGCCCCACCCTACTAGGGAAAGAGAGAGACAGACTGGGGGTATGGATCAACCAGTCAACGCCTATGTTCAGCAGGGAAGCAATTACAGAAGCCAGACCTTCCACCCTCTGCAACCCACAACAACCCTGGATCCATACTCCCAGAGAGATAGAGAATGGGAAGGCTATCAGGGGAGGGGGTGGGATGTGGAGATCGGGTTATGGGAATTGTGCGGAATTGTGCCCCTCTTATTCTATGGTTTTGTTAATGTCTTCTTTCTTAAATTAAAAAAAAAAAAAGAGTCATACATGTGTCCAGAGAAGTCAGGCATAGATGTCAACCCTTCAGCCTCATTACTCAGATGAGACCTTTCCTTTCCCATAGGACTCCTTAATTCCATTTAGTGGTTCATTTCCTAACAAGCTTCCAAACCTAGATATAGACCAGGTCCAACGAAATAGGGCATATATACACATGTATCTATAAATTAGGGCAAAATACATACCTGAGAGTGAAGTACACAGTAGATTGCAGTGAATCAATAAATGAAGCAAGCAAGTAGAAAGACCAAGAAAGACACCAAAAAGTTCCTAATGAAATAGTTTCTGCTTAATCCTAAATATCCTCCTCACCTACTTCCTATTACACTTCCTTCAGTCAATCCAAAGCTAACTTTATCAAAGTAAGGACTATAAAAGCTAAATAAGGGTAAGGGACTTCCTTACTTTAATGATGACTCCTTAGTCACTATCAGGCCACCCCATCAGCTGGGGCCCTAGTTGGGGTGTCCTGGGATTCCCACAGGGACATGAATTTTAGTTAATACTTCAAGAGTTGGAGAGTCACAGGGAAAAATGACCAGAGGGGTCTAGCCCAACTTCCACTGGAGCCTGAAATATGTCACTAAAAGTTTTTGGTTTTATACCATCACTGACAGGGAAGCAAATCTGGAAATCATCAGAGGAAGTCTCGCACTGTTTAGCTTATCTAAGAAAGATAAAAAAGAAAAAAAAAAAGGAAGGACAACTGGAAGTAGTAAAATATGTCTGTGTGACTTAGAAAGGAAATGAAGTGAATAAAAATGGACAGAAAATAGAAATAGAGATGAGGGAGTTGGGAAGTAGTACAGCGGGCTAAGCACAGGTGGCACAAAGCACAAAAACCAGCATAAGGATCCCGGTTTGAGCCCCGGCTCCCCACCTGCAGGGGAGTTGCTTCATAGGCGACTCCTCCTCCTCTCTGTCTTCCCCTCCCTCTCTCCATTCCTCTCTGTCCTATCCAACAACAACAACAACAATAATAACTACAACAATAAAACAACAAGGGCAACAAAAGGGAATAAATAAATAAAATAAATATAAAAAAAAAGAAATAGAGATGACAGAAATAATCAATCCATATCTGTGACCTGAGGAGAACTATTGCAGTTTCCACTAGAAAAGGATGGGGGAAAAGAACTCTGGAAATGGGATGATGCAGAATCATACTCCTGCTGTTATTAAATCACTAATGGAAAAAAAAAAACGTGACCAGGGAGGGGTAGATAGGTTATGCAAAGAGATTCTCATGCCTGAGGCTTCAAAGTCCCAAATTCAATCCTCCACCCCACCATAAGTCAAAGCTGAGCAGTGCTCTGGTTGAAAGAAAAAAAAAGAAAGAAAAGAAAAGTGACTTGCATACATCATTCAAATTTTGTTTATCCTAAAGTCAATGATATTAGTATATGTAAGAAATCAAAAGAACACCAACTGATCAATATTTAAACTTCACATTTTTCATGGCTTAAACAATGGAGCTACACTTCCTCAAGGCAAAGCCAACGACTAAACCTAATGGAGAAGTATTTATTTATTTATTTATTTATTCACTTTGTCGAAACACTAATCATCTTTGGCTAATGGAAGTTCTAGGAATCAAATGTGGAACTTCTAACAATACTGGTTTTCTGCACAAGCACTACACTATCCCTCCTACCCAATAGATATGTTTATCCTAGGGCTAGAACTTTTGTCTGAAAAGACATCAAGAATGGGAGACAAAAGTGTATGGAGTCCTGAGGTGGAAGTCAGATGGAAAGACTTTTGCAATGCTGTTGAGTATAAACTTCAATGGCTTATTTTCATTCATTGCTTATTGAGCTAACATGGTGATAATTGTTATTACTTCATGAGGGTATTACTAAAGAAAATTCCGTTTTTTTAAAGGTATATTAATTTTGTTTTGCAATGTCAACTTCTTAAAGACAATCAGACAATTGCTGCAGCAGATAGCCTCATTGATAACCTATTTCTAAAATTTCTTAGATATTGTTGTATATATTTTACTACACCTATAATTGCCTTAGTATTAGAACACAGGACAATTCAATTAAAGTGGTTGTTCAAGCTAGACTTAATTTATGAGCCTCAATAGGTCACCTGCTTTATTTACTGAGCAATACAGAACATGAGCCAAAGCTCCTATAATCTATTATAGAGACTGAAATAAATCACAGCTGTCCTACAGAAACATAGTCAGTGAACTTAATGAAAAAGGGAGGTAAATAATTTGACTTTATTCCATTTCTTCTCTACTATTTCTTTTTGTTCTAATTCTCTCAAGAATTTGAATTTATTAAAAGAATAAGTTACTGGAGATGCATCAAGATTAAATATTGGACCTGTTGTTTTGCAAAAAGTCAAGGTGACTCTGTAGTTTTAAAAAGAAAAAAACTTATACCTGTCCTTTGTCTACTGGAGAAAATCTCCTCAAATTAGTTGTTACATATTTGTTTTTTTCCTAAAATAAAGTTGAATTTTGCCAAGTATATTTACTCTGCTTATTGAGATGGTCATATTGATTTTGTTTTATATTATATTCACATAGTCTACTATATGAATTGTTTGTTGATGTTCAGCCATGCTTATGTTCCTGGGATGAAAACAACTTGATCATAATATACAATAACTTTTAAAATATTGCTAGATTTAATATCCTAGTATTATACTAAGGAATGTAGTATCTGTCTTCATGAAACAATTGGTATACAGTTTTCTTTGCATTTTTCTTTTTATATCAAGCAATAATGACTGTAAGTGACAAATTATGAATTGTTTTCTCTATTAATTTTTGAAATGATTTAAGAACTATTGGTACTAACTCTTGCTTACTACTTAGATACTGTCCTTGATGTCATCCAGGACTAGCTTTACTTTTGGGTGTTTCATATTACCACTTAGTTTTCTTTCATTGTTATAATTTGATCATACTCTTTATCTTTAAATCAGATTTTTACAATGCGACTTTTTCTAGGAATCTGTATTTTTCATCTAAGTCATCTAATGCATTTTCGCCCTTCAAGTTCTTATGGGCACTTGCTTTTATTTGTAACCCTTTCAAGATTGTTCATTTATATAAATTCATGTTAAATGTTTTTTCTCTATCTATAAGTAGTGTGCATAAGGAAATATATGTTTATATATTTTAAGTCAAAGGAGATATGTAAATATATGTACGGATATATATGTGTGTGTTTGTGGATATACATATATATGCTATAAAGACAAAAGTAGTAAGTTATCTTTCAGTGATGGAAATTACTTTTTAAAATATATTTTATTTTATTTTAAAGAGTAAGAGATACAGAGATAATGGCACAGAGAAAAAGACCAGAGTACTGCTTAGCTCTGATTTATTCGGAGCTAGGGATTGAACCTGGGATCTCAGAGCCTCAGGCAAGAAAGTCTTTTGTATAATCATTATCCTGTCTCCCCAGCTCAGAATAAATTACTTTTAAGTGTAGTTCCTTCTATATATTTGGTATTGAAACATATATCTAATTTCATTTTTCTTCTTTAAATTTAATTATTTATTAGAAACAGAGAGAAATTGGAAAGAGAGGGAAAGAGTCAGAGAGACACCTGCAGCCCTAATTCACCATACATGAATCCTTTCCCTAGATGGTGGGGGGCAGGGTAGGAGCTTGAACCAGATGCACCACTGCCTGGGCCCCTAATTTTATTTTTTTCTAACATATTTTTCTAGTTTATTTATTATAAGAGATGAGGGAGAGACAGACAAAAGGACAGAGCACTGCTCAGCTCTGGGAATTGAACATGTGGCCTCTGGAGTCTCAGGCATTCAAATTGGTGTTCTAACAGCCTGAGCTATCTCCCATTCATGATTTTATTTTCTTAACTTTTATTTATGTGGAGTTTCAGTAGGGAGATTTTTCACACGAACACTTTCATCACTCCTAGGCTGACTTTTTTCATCTAAATAAAGAGACAGAGAGATATTGAAAGAAGGGAGCTTCCCCTGGTCCCTTGACACTACCACGTGGCTTTGGTGCTCAAACTTGGTTCGCATGTAGCAAGGCTTATTTCTGACTTGGTGAGCTAGCTTTCTGTATCCTCCTCCTCCTCTTCCTTTTCCTCTTCCTCCTCCTATTTATTTTTTGTGATTTCAATTCAAATGCTACACTTCTCAAATAATACATTGTAAAGGGCTGGCTTATATTTCTCTCTCTGGAAGAATATATATATATATATATATATATATATATATATATATATATGAAATAATGTGAAACGTTAATGTATACACCTGTGTACTGACAGCTTTATTTTTGGCAGAGACTGTGGAATGACTGCATGTTCAGTTACTTTAGCAAGGATTCTTAATCTTTGAGGAGTACTGGAATGTGGTTATTTTAAAACAGATGAAATGTCTCCTCATTTTTATGCTATTAGAAACATTTTTAGAATTATGAAATGATTTGAGGGTTAAGGAGCATCACTTATCAATCATCAATGTCTTTTGAATTTTTTTTTCTTTCTAGGATATGACATTTAAAGAACTCTTTCCCCATACAAATGATGTGCCTCCACTGGCGTGTTTATAATACATTTCCAAAAGTTTTGACTTTCTGTTGAAGTAGGATCAGTCTGATACTTGTTAATTAGCTGTTGCTGAAAACTGAAAATTCCACAGATTTTTGTCTTTTTCTAATGTTCACATATAGAAGTATTTTATTTCTGATGATTTATTATTCATAGATCTCATAATTATTGTCCAGTTATTGTATACATTTTAATCCCTTTCCTCTTATTCTTAAATATTTTTTTACCTTTGAATAGAGACAGAGAGACAGTGGGAAAAAATGAGAATATACAGGGTGAGAGGGAAAGACACCAGTAACACTGCTTTACCTCTTATGAAGCTCCCCGCCCCCTCAGGTAGGGACTGGGATGTTTGAAGCGAGGTTCTTGTGTGTAATGCAGTGTATGCAATCGACAGTCTGTGCCACCACCTGGCTCCTACAAATTATTTATTTATTTATTTATTTATTTATTTATTTATTTAATTCCCTTTTGTTGCCCTTCTTTTTTATTGTTGTAGATATTATTGTTGTTTTTATTGTCGTTATTGGATAGGACAGAATGAAATCGAGAGAGGAGGGAAGACAGAGAAGGGGGGAGAAAGATTGACACCTACAGACCTGCTTCACCACCTGTGAAGCAACTCCCCTCCAGGTGGGAAGCTGGGGGCTCGAACCGTGATACTTATGCTTATGCCGATCCTTGGGCTTTGCACCACCTGTGCTTAACCCGCTGCGTTACCGCCCAACTCCCTCTGGCTCCTAAAAATTATATTGCTGATACTTAATTTATGTTCTAGAACATAATTTCTATTTTTTATTGGGATAATGTTAGTTTATAAGATTGTGCATGTTTTAAGTGACCATTTTCGTCGGGTTGGATATTGCATACCATATCCACCCACTGGTCAATTATTACTTATAATAATAGCATCAAATACTTCTCGATACTCCATACACATTTATATAGTCTATAAAGCCTTCCATTTCTGTGTGAAATTATGTCAAATAAGTTGTTATTGTCTGGAATACTATTCAGCTATTAAAAACGGTGATTTCATCTTCTTCACCTCATCCTGGTTGGGGCTTGAAGAAATACTTAAGTCAGGTAATTCAGAAATAGAAGGATGAGTGGGGGTGGTTTGAGGTGGTAGACGGTAGCTCACAGAATGCAAGCACAAGGACCTGCACAAGGATCCCTGTTCCAGCCCAAGGTTCCCCACCTGGGGTGGAGGGTGTCCTTTCACAAGCGGTGAAGCAGGTCTGTAGATGACTATCTTTCTCTCTTCATCTCTATCTTCTCCTCCACTCTCAGTTTCTCTCTGTCCTAACCAACAACAACAGTGGAAAAAAAAAGATGGCTTCCAGGAGCAGTCAAGCTATTAGAGGCAAAAAAGAAAAAAAAAAAAGAAAAAGAAAAGAAAAGAAACAGAAGGATGAATATGGGATGATCTCATAGACAGAAGTTAACAAATAACATCAGATGGGAAACCACCAAGCAGAACTTGGACTGGAGTTGGTGCATTGCACCAAAGTAAAAGGCTCTGGGACAGGAGAGTTCAGGTCCCTGGGCATGAAAACTGGGAAATGGTATGCATGTACAAATTATTATATTTTACAGTTGACTGTAAATCATTAACCCCCCAATAACGATTTTTTAAAGTTGTTATGGTCTATTTTGTAGTTCTAGCATTGATCTATTCTATTTCAGGAGTACTGTGCACTTAAAAAAAGTTTTATATTCTTTTGAGACTTATTTATTAATGAGAGAAACGGGAGGAAAGACAGATCAGGAGTATCACTTTGGCTCATGTGATGTCAGGGATCAAACTTATGACCCTATGCTCCTAAGTTTAATGCTCTAGTCACTGTGATATCTCTTGGGCTTCAGCTTAGCACTTTTTTTTCCACTGGTAATCAGATAGCTATTGTAGATAATGAAGAGAAGGAAGAGGGTGGCTAAACAGCTCACCTATATAGTGTACAACTTTGCCATGTACATAACAACTTAAAATGAACTCAGCACCCACTGCGTTCAAAGGAAGTTTCAATAATGTGATATTTATCTCTGTGTCTCTTTCTTTCTCTCTCCCACTCTTTATCTCTGCCTCGCTACCTCTCCAGCTTTAGCTAAAAAAAAAGAGAGAAGAATGGAAGAGTGAAAGAGAAAGAAAGGGAGAGAAAGCATAAGCATGGGAGAGAGAGATAGAGGGAAAAATGACTTTATATTAATATATACAGAAGTTTTTTATTTTGTTTTATTTTTAGCCTTCATAGTTATGCCTACATAACAAATCCACCACTTCTGAAGGTCATTTTCTCTTCTTTTGATTGATAGTAGAGAGAGAAACTGAGAATGCAGTGGAGATATAGAGGGACAGAGAAAGACACATGCTGACTTGTTTCCCTGCTCATGAACTGTCCCCACTGCAGGTGGGGAACAGGAACCTTGGTCCTCATTCTTCCACTTAATACTACATGCACATAACTGGGTATGCTATCCCCAGACCCCCTAGAAATATTTCTTAGCATCACTTTTACCCAATTCACCTATTATGAATCGAAGCTCTTATCTCTTTATCTCTTTGCCTTTGTGTAATATGAGTTGAATACATGCACACACACAGACACACACACACACACACACACAACATATATATCCTCTAGGGTTATTGCCCGCACTATGCATCCATTGCTCCTAGAGGCCATTTTTCCCATTTCGTTGTTACCTTTGTTGTTATTATTATTGTTGTTATTCATATTGTTGTTGTTGCATAGACAGAGAGAAATGGAGAGAGAAGGGGAAGACAGAGAGGGCGAGAAAAAGATAATGTAAAACTTGCTCTACCTCCAAGAGGGAACAATCAGGGGATATGTAGAGATACTTAGTTGAGGGATAATGGTTTCCACACATATTTTAGACAGACATTATATGGTTACATGTTAGTTATTTTTAATGTTTCCAAACAATTCTATAAATAGTTATACTTTAATGGATATTATAAATTTGAAATCATTGCACAACAATGATAAAGTGTCACTAAATTCAGAAAATTTAAAAAAATGATAACTGGACTATCTCAAATGAGAATAGCTTGTACCTCTTGTACTATAGTTTGCAACTAAATTAGCTTCTGCCATGAAGAAAATTCTTGCCATGTTGCTTCACCATAGGGGAGGTTGTTGTGTTTCCAATTTTTAGTGTTATGTAAAGAGGTGTTGTTTCTTAACTATACACATTAGCAGTGACAGCAAAAAAAATCATGAATATCTTTCTTTTTCAAATTCTTAGAACACTAATCAAAAACACTTCATTTTTGCTGTTTTTATGTTTGCCTTTCTTATGATTATATTATTTATGATTTTCCTTTTTTGAAATTTGTTTGAACATTTATTAATTTTATTGGGTGGCAGTGGTTTACAGTGTAGTCACCGACATATGGGTGTAATTTCTCATCTTCCTGTAAAAGTTCTCAGCAGAATATTCTCTCCCACAGTCTAGGTCCTTGTACATAGTTATGCACCAGGACCCCAAGTTTTTATTCAGCCTCTCCTGCTTCCATCTCCCCCTGAATCCTTTTCTTTAATACAATACACCATCCCCAGTTCAAGTTTTATTTTGTATTCTCCCTTTGTGTTCCTATTTATTAACTCCCACCTATAAATAAGATCATTCAGTATTTGTCTTATTTTGGGTGATCTCCCTTAACGTGACATCTTCAAATTTCATCCAAGATGATGGAAAGAAGTTGATTTTTTTTTTTTTTTTTTTTTTTTTTGCCTCCAGGATTATCGCTGGGGCTGGGTGCCTGCACTATGAATCCACTGCTCCTGGAGGCTATTTTTTCCCTTTTGTTGTCCTTGTTGTTTATTGTTGTTGTTACTATTATTTGTTGCTGTTATTGCTGTCATTGTTATTGGATAGGACAGAGAGAAATGGAGAGAGGAGGGGAAGAAAGAGAGGGGTAGAGAAAGATAGACACCTGCAGACCTGCTTCGCCACTTGTGAAGCGACCTCCCTGCAGGTGGGGAGCCAGTGGCTCAAACGGGGATCCTTATGCTGGTCCTTGTGCTTTGTGCCTTGTGTTTCGTACCATGTATGCTTAACCCACTGCCTACCACAGGACTCCCAATTTCATTACTTTTAGACACTCATTTATTGTTTGCCATCTGGGATGCTTCCAAGTTTTGGCTATTACAAATTGTGCTTCTATGAACACCGATAGATCTTACATAGATCTCCTCCTATAGATGCTTTTGTTTCTTTCGCATACATTTCTAAGAGAGAAATTTCTAGGTCAGAATTTGTAGTGTTCTGAAAAATCTCCAGATGGTTTTTAATAAAGGCTTGAGTAATTAACACTCTCCCCAGCAATGCTTTTATCCCACATCATCTCCAACATGTGTTGTTATTATCCTTTCTAGTGTAGACAGTCTCACAGGTGTAAAGTGGTATCTCATTATTGTCTTCATTTGAATTTCTCTGATAATCAGAGACTTTGAGGATTTTTTCATGTGTCCATTTGCTCTCTGGGTCTTTTCCCAAGTGAAGTTTCTCTCTATGGCCTCACACCATTTTCTAATGGTTATTATTTGCTTGGTGCTATGTTTGCTGAGTTATTCATTCTGGTTATTAGTCCTTTTTATAAAGCATATTGTATAAAGATTTTCTTCCATTTTGTATAGGTCATACTTTGTGACCACTAACTATACTATAGAGGTTTTTTTTTAACTGAAACTGCCTGGTACTGAAACCAAAATAGACAAACACAAGAGTGGAGTAGAATTAAAAACCCAAACAGAAAGACATTCTTTGGAATTTCTTCCCTACATTTTTGCCTTTGCTACCTTTGTCTTCTTAACATTTTAGATTTTATTTTACTTTTTTACCAGAGCACTGCTCAGTTCTAGTTAATGGTAATGCAGTAGATTGAACCTGGGAATTTGGAGCCTCAGGTATAAAAGTCTGTTTGCATAACCTTATGCTATCTACCCCTGCCCAGCTTTTTAGAAGTTTCTAATAATTAAATTTGAATGAAAGGTGACAAATAAAGCAGAGATAAACTTAATTTCATATCTTTAACATGAAACAATTAGATACAGACTTTTATACTGAACATTTCTAATATTACACACTACTAAGTTGATAAAATTTATTTAAAGAACAAATATGGAAAATTTACAACTACCCATTGTCATTTTTACATATATTAAACATCTCATTTTTGTTGTCTTTCATAATTTAAAAGTTATAGTTTTTTTTTTATTACTGGGAATTGGTTCCTGTACTATGAATCCACTACCCCTGGAGGCCATTTTCTTCTCCATTTTGTTCCCCTTGTTGTTATTATTGTCATTGCTGCCATTGTTGTTGGATAAGACAGAGAGAAATTGAGAGAGGAGAAGACAGGGAGGGAGAAAGAAAGATAGACACTTGCAAACCTGCTTCGCCGCTTTTGAAGTGACCCTGCTGCAGGTGGGGAGCCAACAGTTGAACCCAGATACTTAAGCCGGTCCTTGGGCTTCATGCCACTTAACCCACTGTACTAATGCCCAGCCCCCTAAAAATTATAATTTTAACCTTATTTTTCATTCAACTAAATTTTTTATTTCTCTTGTCGTTTTCCACAGGTGTGGCACTAACTTCTTATATTTTCTTTCATTCTGCCTTAAACTGTTCTTATTTAGGTCTTAATACTAAACTGACTCCAGTAACTATCTCTAATGTCTCCATGTTGCTACCTTTACTTGCTTGTCTTAATCATAACCTTTTTGTAACATGTGATATATTTTCTTTACCCTTTCTTCTTAGATTCACAATGTTAATCTCTACTTTTTTTTTATACCACTTACTATGGTTTCCTTTGTTCTTATTTCTATCAGTTATTTTAACAACTAATTGCTCCAGAATCCTTCTATGACCTTATTCCTATCTATCTTTTCTCCTTGGATGACTTCATGAAATATAATTATTTTCCATCCTATCTTTGTGCCAAATATTTTGAAATTTCCAACTGAATCCCACAACTATCAGAAATGTGTACACAATTTCAACCACATATTCAGTAGTGCTACTGCAATGTGCAATATACACCTGAAATTAAGCATGGGATATATATTTCACTTTATGGTTTTCCTCTAATTTCATGGAAATTATGCCATCCCAGTGCCAGAAAAAGGGGCTTGTTTCTATCTTAATTCTTTTCTCCCTCATACATTATGCCAGTCCATAGGAAACCATGTTAACTTTATAAATAAACACAGACCTGAATATGTTTCACTCATAGTCTATATTCATTCAACCTACACCATTTCTGTTCTTAACTACCATATAGATTTTTGTCTATCCCTAACTACAATAGCCCATTCTCAGAGAGGACAGCAGCAATTGGTTTAAAACACAAATCAGTTTGACATTCAACATACATCACTAATTTCCATTTTATTTTATATAAAAGTCACCTTCCTTAAATTGACTCACAAGCTTCTATGCAATCTTGCCAGCCTACTGCCTTCTTGACTGTGTATTCTTACTATTGTGTTACTTTCTTTAAGTATTTTCATTATTCCATGGTAACTTTATTATATCATGAATATGTTCATTATACTACCATCTTTCTTTGTTCAAGTAATTCTTTTGTCAGAATAGTCTTCAGTAAAATAGCTCATGCTTGGCTCAATTGCTTCCTTTACATTTTTTAAAGTAAGTATTTTTTTTGTTTTATTGAGTTTTTCTTATATTTGATAGGACAGAGGGAAATTGAGAGGTGAGGGGAGAGAGAGGGAGAGAGAAAGAGAGACAACTGCAGCACTGCTTCGTCACCTGTGACACTTGCCCTCTCTGCATGTGGGGGCCATGGGCTCAAACCTGGGTCTATGCTCAGGTAACACACTTTTTGGGATATATATATATATATATATATATATATATATATATATATATATATATATATCCTTCAGGGTTATTGCTGGGTCTTGGTGACTGCACCACGAATCCACTGCTCCTGGAGGCTATTTTTTTTCTTTTTTGTTGTCTTGTTGTTTTATTGCTATTGTGGTTTTTGTTATTGTTGTTATTGATTTCATTGTTGGATAGGACAGAGAGAAATTAAGAGAGGAGGGGAAGACAGAGGGGGGATAGAAAGATAGACACCTGCAGACCTGCTTTACCTCCTGTGAAGTCACCCCCTGTAGGTGGGGTGCTGGTGGCTCAAACTGGGATCCTTAGGCAGGCCCTTGCAGGTTGAGCCATGTGTGCTTAACCTGTTGCTGCTACCACCCAGACACCAGCTTTATATCTTTCAGCCACCAAGTTACAGATGATAACAAAATTCCATCCCGATTTCCCTAGGAAGCTTGGAAGCTCACCTCTCCAGAGCCCTACCCCACTAGGGATAGATAGAAACAGGATGAAGGTATGGGTTGACCTGCCAATGCCCATGTCCAGTGGAGAAGCAATTGCAGAAGCTAGATCTCCCACCTTCTGACCCCAAGAAGAATTTTGGTCCATACTCCCAGAGGGGGAGCAGTGATAGGGGGAAGATGAACAGAGGGCTCTGAACTCCAACTCCATCAGGACCTGGAGAGATTAGAGGAGAAAAGGAAAGACATTCATAAGTAATATTAAATGTAGGTATGACTTGGAAAAGAAGAGAAGATGGAACTATGAAAAAAAGGGCACACATATATAAATATAAATAGTTACAGAAATAACAGTCATTCCACATCTGTGGCCTGAGAAGTACTATAGCTTCCAATGGAGGGAATGGAAATACACAACTCTGATGGTGTTAACAGTGCTATCTTATAATTTTGTAAACCTATATTAAGTCACTAATACATAAAAATAAATAAATTAAAATCAAATTAGTTTTGACCATTACTGATATTCAATTAACATTTACTAAATATCTAATTATTCCATATAATAGGATACAGAGAATATTATTTATTGGGTACTGGTTGTAGTATACATAGTACATAGTATATACTTTCATTTGCCACAGCTATTATAAAAAAAAAGTGAGAATAAGTTCAACAGAACATTATATGTTGTTTAATGGCATCATATGGACCAAGCTGGCGATAGATCATTGAGTTTTGCACCACCGTATCTGGATTTCATTTAAGTACTATGAATACTTATGAAATTTCGGTAAGTATGTTAAATTCACAACTGCAAAAACAAATAGTGACCTGTGAGTTTTATAATTTCTAGGATTGCCTTCAAGTTTACTAAAGAGTTTTAAAAGATATATTTGTAGAATAAAGTATGTTAATGGGACGACAAATTAACTCACTAATTGTGGCTGATTTTTCATGCAGGCAACCTAGATACAATGTTGGCTACTGATTCATTGGGGAAATTGTGTCTCTCCTTTTGTCTATGTGTCTCTCTCCTTTTCTATCTAAAAATTAAAAAAAAAAGGTAGCTTAAATCAGTGAAACCCTAGTGATGACAAAGATGATCATGAATATCATCTTCACAAATATGAAAAAGTGCAATCCAAGCATTGATTGTGCCTTTGGGGATACATTAATCGTTATTGTAAATTCAGTGTAATCTCTGGAAACAGACTAAGTTTGAAATGTCTAATTTCCAAATAAAGAAATTATCTTAGTCTTTTGTATTTTAGTTCTTATATATAAAGCAGAGTCTTGCCACTGCAAATTCCATGAACTTGTTCTTAGAAGTAAATAAGCAAAAGTGATAGAAAACATAGAAATGTGTTACATAGCAAGCAATCAATAAATGGTTTTCTTTTTAAAGTTTGGACATAATATGCCCATTAAGTTGAATTTTTGTTTGACATTAACTGGGAATACATAAGTTAGCAAGACCTGTCATACTAAGATTTAATATCCAATCAAAATGTCCTAATAAGTCAAGAAAAGGATCACAATAAGTGAAATCAGATAATCACATATTTTATGCACAATCAACTATATAAACCCAACATTAGGACACAATGTGAAAGTTTTACCCACTATTATAATCAAAGATAAGGTCACTGCTTCCACCTAGTTCCCATTTTGATTTTAAAAAACAAAAGCTATGCTATTTTACAATATATGAAAATCGTCACTATAGTTAGCTACATTTGTTTTATGTTTTTAGGGTTTTAAATGTTTTTCTATGATAGTATTGAGTTTGCATGGCTTTATCTCTGTGTTTTCTTTAGAATAAAGCCATAATTTATGCTCATAAAATTATTGCTCATAAAATTATTTTTTGGTATCATATGGATCTGAAAACAAAAGTTAAGATAAAATATTAAAATTACAATGGGAAATAAGTCAGAAATGCTGTTCTTTAGCTTTGCCAGTTAGAGAAACCTTTCTATCAATATAGTCCAATGCTGAAATAGACAGAACTTCTCTACAAAGAAAGAAGGTGAAGTAGTCTATAACATACATTCAAGATAATGACAATTTAATAATGAAATAAACAATTTAAGATAAATTCATATCATATGATTAGTTCTTATTTCACAGATTAAAAATTGATAACAAAATATTGATGTAAACTATGTTCAATATACTAATGACTGTAACATTTCCCTTTGCTGACTCTTTTGTATATTTTTATCAAAATATAATTTCAATGGTAACATATGACCTTAATTATATATAAAAATTTCATTGGGCTGCTTGGGAAAAGTATTTTTATATGTTTTAAAAAAACACCAGACACAAAGTTCATTTACTCAAAGAACATTTATTATGTAATTTTCTCTTAAGAAAATAATTACGTTGAAAGAGATAGGAATATCCATTAATGACCACCATGAACAATGCTAGACTAAATCCCATATTATAATGAAACTCACTGTTCTATATTCAAATAAAATTTAATATCTTCTATGCTTTTTCTTGTCTTTGAAGAATATAAAACATACATATTGTTTTAAAGATGAGTTGCAAGTGGTTACTTTGTGATCTCTTGAGCCTTAGAACTTATTTGAATTTCTAACATGGAATTCTTTAAAATGTTATTATCATTCTACATTATACATTTTTTTTTACCATTTTAAACAACCCAGCAATATAAATTCATCTATTAAGTTAATGTTTTACAAATGGTCTTTCCAAAAAACTTCCTAACCTTAAAAATTATTCTACCATTATTTTAAGCTTCATTCCATTTTCTAGTTTAAAGTCTGCCTGATCACTATGAAATTGTTTCTTTCTAAGCAAAGAATTCATATCAACAGGGACTCAGGTTTGAGTCCCTGGCCCCCACCTGTAGGGGGAAAGCTTCATGAGTGGTGAAGCAGTGCTGCAGGTGTCTTTCTATTTCTCTTCCTCTCTATCCCCCACTTCCCTTTTGATTTCTCGCTATCTCTATCCAATAAATAAATAAAAAGATAATAAATTAAGTTTAAAAATCATGTCAGGTAGATATGTATGTATTTTTATTTTGACAAGTCACATATTCATCAATCTTTTTTTTTAATATTTATTTTATTTATTTATTCCATTTTGTTGCCCTTGTTGTTTTATTGTTGTAGTTATTATTGTTGTTGTCATTGTTGGATAGGACAGGGAGAAATGGAGAGAGGAGGGGAAGACAGAGAGGAGGAGAGAATGATAGACACCTGCAGACCTGCTTCACCACCTTTGAAGCGACTCCCCTGCAGGTGGGGAGCCGGGGTTCAAACCGGGATCCTTATGCCGGTCCTTGTGCTTTGCGCCACCTGCGCTTAACCCGCTGCACTACAGCCCGACTCCATCAATCTTATAACTGTGTAATGTGTGATATATTGTTATTTAATGATTCATTAAAAACCACATATTTGGGGGGGGTTCCCGGAAGATGGCGGACTGAGAAGCCGCTAACAGCGTGAGCTCTGATCACATCTTCTGGAAATGGTAGGATTTTCTGCCTTTAGCAGGCAAGTCAATAAGGGGCCCTATGGTGACACCAAGGAGGTGACTATAACTTAATTTGGGTTAAGAATTAGAGTAAAGGTGGCACGAACTAGCGGGCGGCTGCTAGAGACTTCCCAGGCGGCGCCGGGCAAGGCGGGTGGACCAGGCATTGTCCTCTGCCCGGGAAGGCGGCTCCTCCGCTGATTGCAGAGCGCTGCTGGGCAGCCGGCAGAGGACCGGAGGGAGCACTATAGCTCGGGGGCTTTCTCTTGGGAGTCTCCAGGGACCACTGCGACCCTGAGGGTGGATCCAAAGACTTCTTAAGTATAGCTCTCATTGGATCAAAGGACTTGGAGCTAGTTTTCATTTTTGAGAAATCCTTTTAAAAAAGTCTGGAGGGGGGGTTTTACTGGAAGATAGCGGACTGAGAAGTTGCTAGCCGCTAAGCTCCGAACACATCTCCTGGAAACAATAGGATTTTCTGCCTTTAGCAGGCCAGCCAATAAGGGGTCCTTAGACACCAAGGAGGTGACTATAACTTAATTTGGGTTAAGAATTAGAGTAGGTACATATCTACCCCTCACCACTGGGGGTGGGAGTGGGCGGGAGGGATGGGTCACAGTCCTTTGGTGGTGGAAATGGTGTTTATGTACACTCTTAGCAAAATGTAGACATATAAATCAGTAGTTAATTAATATGAGAGGGGGAAATCAATTGTATGTCTCAAAGTTTCTCAAAACACAAACTGAATCTTTTTAATATATAGGCTATGTATTTGATATGCGGTCTCTCTCAAAAGCCTAGACCAAGTAGATTAGAAACATCCAATAGCACAGCTATATACAAGATACTGGGTACTGTACAGCAAACCATAACAAAGTTAACCCAATTAACAAATTGTGATGATAATATTAACTATCGATTGTCTTTTTGAACCCTAAGACAGCAGGAACCTCACATCATCACTATAGAGCCCCTACTTCCCCCAGTCCTGGAACCCTTGGATAGGGCCCACTTTCCCGTATGCATCTCCCAATCCAAACCAAATAATATTGCATCCACCGATCACAACCTAACCAATGCAACGATTGCCACCTCAACATGCTTCACCTCAGACTGTATCCAGAGACTTCACGTGTGGAATGACAACCCTTCAACTTCATTACTCGGGTGAGACCTTTCCTTTTATAGTACACTCTAATTTCATCTCAGGTAGTTCACTTTCTAATAAAGTCCCATAATCTAGATATACACCCGTTTCTGTGAGAGAGAGCTTATGTGCACACGTATCCATAAACTACTGCAAAATATATACCTGAAAGCAGAAGTACACTAGAGTTTGCAGTGAGTACCTCCCTAACACTTCCTCTCCACTATTCCAAGCTTGGAATCCATGATTGCTCAACAAATTGTTTGGCTTCATATGTTAACTCTCTTTTCAATCACCAGGTTCCAGATGCCACCAGGATGCTGGCTAGGTTTCCCTGGATTGAAGACCCCACCAATGTGTCCTGGAGCTCAGCTTCCCCAGAGACACACCTTACTAGGGAAAGAGAAAGGCAGACTGGGAGTATGGACCGATCAGTCAATGCCCATGTTCAGTGGGGAAGCAATTACAAAAGCCAGACCTTATACCTTCTGCAACCCTCAACGACCCTGGGTCCATGCTCCCAGAGGGCTAGAGAATGGGAAAGCAACCATGGGAGGGGGTGGGTTATGGGGCTTAGGTGGTGGGAATTGTGTGGAGTTGTACCCCTCCTACCTTGTGTTTTTGTTCACTAATCCTTTCTTAAATAAAAAATTAAAAAAAAAAAAAGAATTAGAGTAGGGGAAAAAAGGGGAAAAAATTCTTTTTTTTTCCTTTTAATTTTCAAGCATACCTCCTTCCCGCCCCCACCCCATAAGCAGTCACTGGGGACCAGCTCCTAGCAGGATCCCCCACACCACCAAACAGGGTGCTTTTTTGAATTCACTGATACACATTTGGGAATTTCCTTTCACTGCTCTTTAATTACAACTCTTTTAATTATCTTCTCCCTTTTCTCTCTCTTGTCTCTCTCTTTTTTTTTAAATCTTGTCATACACTTCTTCCTTCTTCTTCGCCTTTCTGAATTTGTGAATTATTTTGGGGAAGAAATCTGACTCAGAATGGACTCTCTATGTGTGTATCTCTGCTCTAGTTCCCTTTCCCCTCTTGTTACCTCTAGAATATACGGTGGATAGTAGATTTGCATATCTGTCTAACCTTGCTATCCTATCTTTCTTTTCTCTTTCTTCACTGGGATTTGGTTACTATTATTTCACGGACTGGAGAAATTGTTTGGCTAAATGGTAATGATTAAACTACTTCAATACTTACTTCAGTTGCTACTGTAATTCCTGAGGTTGGTGAGTGCAATTGTCATAAAGGTATTTAGTACAGTGTTAATTGTACTCAAGACACAACAACTGAGGAACAACAGAGCATAAAAAAAAGAAACACATAAATTTAAAAAAATGGGTAGATCAAAAACAAATAAAACTGCTAGCTACCGCAATGAATGAAGACAAGAGCCCAGAAGAAACTACAAATCAGCCAGAAGTAACCATAAATAAGAAAAGTATGCAAGCAATAATAAACTTATTAATCACAGAAATGAAAACAACATTGGAGGAAAGCAATGGCAGTATTAGGGAAACAACAGTTGAGATCCCCAAGGAAAATACTGAATATCTTGCGGCAATCAGAGAACTGAAAGCTGAAATAGTGAATAATGAAGAAAGAAGCTGAGTCAAGGGAAATCAGACTAACAGAAGCAGAAAACAGAATTAGTCAAAGGATGAGTTAGAGAAAACAAAGAAAGAGGTGTAAGAGCTTAAAAAGAGATTGAGAGACACTGAAAACAACAACAGAAACATATGGGATGATCTCAAAACAAGTAACATTCATATAATTGGCCTGCCAAAGGAAGAAAGAGAGGAAGGGGAAGCAAACATTCTAGAGGAAATAATACAAGAAAACTTCCCAGACCTGAATAACAGAAATGATATCAAGATTCAAGAGGCCCAGAGAGTACCAAATAGAATCAACCCAGATCTGAAGACACCAAGACACATCATAGTAACAATGAGAAGAAGTAAGGACAAAGAAAGGATCTTAAAGGCTGCAAGAGAAAACAAAAAGTCACATACAAGGGAAATCCCATAAGATTATCTGCAGAATTCTCCACTCAAACTCTAAAGGCCAGAAGGGAGTGGCAAGATATCTATGGAGCCCTGAATGAAAAAAGGGTTTCAACCAAGGAGAATATATTCTGCTAGACTTTCATTCAAACTAGATGGAGGGATCAAAACCTTCTTAGATAAACAACAGTTAAAGGAGGCAACCATCACAAAGCCGGCCCTGAAAGAGGTACTAAAAGACCTCTTATAAACAAGAACATCAATATAATACTTGCAATATATCAGAGCAAACAATTTTTTTTAGAACAATGGCACTACAATACATTAAATCCATAATATCAATAAATGTCAATAGCTTAAACTCACCCATCAAAAGGCACAGGGTTGGGGGGATGGATCAGAAAACATAACCCAACCATATGCTGCTTGCAAGAATCCCATCTGTCACAACAAGATAAACACAGACTTAAAGTGAAAGGATGGAAAACTCTCATACAGGCTAACGGACCACAAAAAAAGGGCAGGAACAGCCATACTCATCTCAGACACGATAGATTTTAAATTAAATAAAGTAATAAAATATAGGCAAGGACATTATATAATGATTAGATGATCAATCAGCCAAGAAGACTTAACAATTATTAACATCTATGCATCGAACGAGGGACCATCTAAATAAGCATCTACTGAAAGAATGTCAAAAATACATCAATAGTAATACAATAATAGTGGGAGACTTCAATACCCCACTCTCACACTTAGATCAACAAAGCAGAGAACCAATAAAGATACAAGAGAATTGAATGAAGAGATTGACACACTAGACCTCTTGGACATTTTCAGACTCCTCCACCCCAAAAAACTGGAATACACCTTCTTTTCAAATCCACATAACACATACTCAAGGATAGACCACATGTTAGGCCACAAAGACAGCATCAATAAATTCAAGAGCATTGACATCATCCCAAGTATCTTCTCAGACCACAATGAAGCAAAACTAATATTTAACAACAAACAGAAAATTATTAAAAGACACAGAATTTGGAAACTAAACAACATACTCCTTAAGAACCATTGGGTCAGAGACTCACTCAAGTAGGAAATTCAAATGTTCCTGGAAACTAATGAAAATGAAGACACAACCAATCAAAATATTTGGGACACAGCTAAAGCAGTACTGAGAGGGAAACTTATAGCCATACAATCACATATTAAACACCAAGAAGAAGCTCAAATGAATGACCTTACTGCACACCTCAAGGACTTATAGGAAGAGGAACAAAGGAACCCTAAAGCAACCAGAAGGACAGAAATCACTAAAGTTAGAGCAGAAATCAACAACATCGAAAATAAGAGAACCATACAAAAGATCAATGAAGCCAAACGTTGGTTCTTTGAAAGATCAAACAAAATTGACAAACCTCTAGCCAGACTCACCAAACAAAAAAGATAGAAGACTCAAATTAATAGAATTGTAAACGATGCAGGAGATATCACAACTGACAGCACAGAAATCCAGAGAATCCTGCAAAACTTCTATAAAGAACTATATGCCACCAAGCTAGAGAATCTGGAAGAAATGGAACAATTCCTAGAAACCTATGCACTTCCAAAACTGAACCAAGAAGAACTACAAAATCTAAATAGACCAATCACAGACAAAGAAATTGAAACCATTATTAAGAATCTCCCCAACAACAAAAGTCCTGGACCAGATGGCTTCACAAACTAATTCTACAAAACTTTCAGGAAACAGTTAATACCCATACTTCTTAAGCTATTCCATAAGATTGAAGAATCAGGAATACTCCCTTCCACCTTTTATGAAGCCAACATCACCCTGATACCAAAAGCTGATAGGGACAGAACAAAAAAGGAAAACTACAGACCAATATCTCTGATGAACATAGATGCCAAAATATTAAACAAGATCTTGGCCAACCGGATACATCAACACATCAAAAAGATTGCAAGGCTGGTTCAACATCCGTAAGTCAATCAATGTCATTCACCACATCAATAAAAGCAAAGCCAAAAACCACATGATTATCTCAATAGATGCAGAGAAAGCCTTTGACAAAATCCAATACCCATTCATGCTCAAAACACTACAAAAAATGGGAATAGATGGGAAATTCCTCAAGATATTGGAGTCTATATATAGCAGACCTACAGCCAACATCTTACTCAATGGACAGAAGCTGAAAGCATTCCCCCTCAGATCGGGGACTAGACAGGGCTGTCCACTGTCACTGTTACTCTTCAACATAGTATTGGAATTTCTTGCCATAGCAATCAGGCAAGAGAAAGAAATCAAAGGAGTATGCCTTGGAAGGGAAGAAGTCAAGCTCTCACTATTTGCAGATGATATGATAGTATACATAGAAAGACCCAAAGAATCCAGTAGAAAATTACTGGAAGTTATTAGGCAATATAGCAAGGTATCAGGCTAAAAAATCAATGTACAAGAATCAGTGGCATTTCTTTATGCAAACACTAAATCTGAAGAAGAAAACATCCACAAATCACTCCCATTTACTGTTTCAGCAAAATCAATCAAATACCTAGGGATAAAGTTGACCAAAGAAGTGAAAGACTTGTATGCTAAAAACTGAGTCGCTACTCAAGGAAATAGAAACTGATACCAAGAAATGGAAAGATATCCCATGCTCGTGGAATGGAAGAATAAACATCATCAAAATGAATATTCTCCCCAGAGCCATATACAAATTAATTCAATACACATCAAAATTCCACCAAGCTTCTTTAAGAGAATAGAACAAACACTACAATCATTTATCTGGAACCTGAAAACACCTAGAATTGCCAAAACCATCTTGAGGAAAAGAAACAGAAATGGAGGCACCACACTCCCAGACCTTAAACTATATTATAAAGCCATCATCATCAAAACAACATGGTACTGGAACAAAAATAGGCACACAAACCAGTGGAACAGAATTGAAAGCCCAGAACTAAATCCCAACAACTATGGGCATCTAATCTTTGATTAGGGGGCCCAAAGGATTAAATGGAAAAAGGAGACTCTCTTCAATAAATGGTGCTGGGAAAACTGGGTTGAAACATGCCAAAGAATGAAATTGAACCACTTTATCTCACCAGAAACAAAAATCAACTCCAAATGGATCAAAGACCTAGATGTCAGACCTGAAACAATCAAATACTTAGAGGAAAACATTGGTAAAACACTTTCCCACCTACACCTCAAGGACATCTTTGATGAATCAAACCCAATTGCAAGGAAGTCTAAAGCAGAAACAAACCAATGGGACTACATCAAATTGAAAAGCTTCTGTACATCCAAAGAAACTATTAAACAAACACAGAGACCCCTCACGGAATGGGAGAAGATCTTCACATGCCAGACATCAGACAAGAAACTAATCACCAAAATATATAAAGAGCTCAGCAAACTTAGCACCAAAAAAGCAAATGACCCCATCCAAAAATGGGCAGAATATATGAACAAAACATTCACCTCAGAGGAGTTCCAAAAAGCTAACAAGCATATGAAAAACTGCTCTAGGTCACTGATTGTCAGAGAAATGCAAATTAAGACAACACTAAGATACCACCTCACTCCTGTAAGAATGGCATACATCAAAAAGGACAGCAGCAACAAATGCTGGAAAGGATGTAGGAACAGAGGAACCCTTTTACATTGCTGGTGGGAATGTCAATTGGTACAGCCTCTGTGGAGAGCAGTCTGGAAAACTCTCAGAAGGCTAGACATGGACCTTCCATATGATCCAGCAATTCCTCTCCTGGGTTTATACCCCAAGGACTCCATAACACCCAACCAAAAAGAGGTGTGTACTCCTATGTTCATAGCAGCACAATTCATAATAGCTAAAACCTGGAAGCAACCCAGGTGCCCAACACCAGATGAGTGGCTGAGAAAGCTGTGGTATATATACACAATGGAATACTATGCAGCTATCAATAACAATGAACCCACCTTCTCTGACCCATCTTGGACAGAGCTAGGAGGAATTATGTTAAGTGAACTAAGTCAAAAAGATAAAGATAAGTATGGGATGATCCCACTCATCAACAGAAGTTCAGTAAGAAGATCTGAAAGAGAAACTAAAAGCAGGACCTGATCAAATTCTAAGTAGGGCACCAAAGTAAAAACCCTGTGGTGATGGGTAGATATGCATCTTCCTGGGCCAGTGGGTGGTGGGAGTTGGTGGGGGGGATGGGTCACAGTCTTTTGGTGGTGGGAATGGTGTTTATGTACACTCCTAGCAAAATGTAGACATATAAATCAGTAGTTAATTAATATGAGAGGGGGAAAATTAGTTGTATGTCTCAAAGTTTCTCAAAACACAAACTGAATCTTTTTAATATATAGACTGTGTATTTAATATGCGGACTCTCTCAAAATCCTAGACCAAGTAGATTAGAAGCATCCAATAGCACAGCTATATACAATATACTGGATACTGTACAGCAAACCTTAACAAAAGGACTTTTCAAAGTTAACCCAATTACCAAATAATGTGATGATAACATTAACTATCGATTGTTTTTTTGAACCCTAAGACAGCAGTAACCTCACATTTCCATTATAGAGCCCCTACTTCCCCCAGTCCTGGAACCCTTGGACAGGGCCCACTTTCCCGTATGCGTCTCCCAATCCAAACCAAATAATATTGCATCCTCCGATCACAACCTAACCAACGCAATGATTGCCACCTCAACATGCTTCACCTCAGACTGCGTCCAGAGACTTAACATGTGGAATGACAACCATTCGGCTTCATTACTCGGGTGAGACCTTTCCTTTATAGTACACTCTAATTTCATCTCTGGTAGTTCACTTTCTAACAAAGTCCCATAACCTAGATATACACCAGTTTCTGTGAGAGAGAGCTTATGTTCACACGTATCCATAAACTACTCCAAAATATATACCTGAAAGCAGAAGTACACTAGAGTTTGCAGTGAGTACCTCCCTAACACTTCCTCTCCACTATTCCAAGCTTGGGATCCATGATTGCTCAACAAATTGTTTGGCTTCGTATGTTAACTCTCTTTTCAATCACCAGGTTCCAGATGCCACCAGGATGCTGGCCAGGCTTCCCTGGATTGAAGACCCTACCAATGTGTCCTGGAGCTCTGCTTACCCAGAGACACACACCTTACTAGGGAAAGAGAGAGGCAGACTGGGACTATGTTCAGCGGGGAAGCAATTACAGAAGCCAGACCTTCTACCTTCTGCAACCCTCAATGACCCTGGGGCCATGCTCCCAGAGGGCTAGAGAATGGGAAAGCTATCATGGGAGGTGTGGGTTATGGAGATTGGGTGGTGGGAATTGTATGGATTTGTACCCCTCCTACCTTATGTTTTTGTTCATTAATCCTTTCTTAAATAAAAAATTTTTTAAAAATCACATATTTGGGACCCAGGCGGTAGCACACCTGGTTAAGTGCACATATAGTGTGCAATGACCAGTTCAAGCCCCTGGATTCCAACTCCAGGTGGAAAGCTTCATGAGTGGTATTGCGGGGACAGGTATTTCTGTTTTTCCCTGTCTACTTCCTTCTCCCTTCTCAATTTCACTCTTTCTCTATCCAATAATAAAGAAATAAATAAATAAATAAAATAAAATAAAATAAAATAAAATAAAGAGGGTCCAGTGGTGGCACACTGGGTTAAGTGCACATAGCACAAAGCACAAGGACCTGAGCAAGAATCCCGGTTCGAGACCTTGGCTTGCCAACTGCAGGGTGAAGGCTTCAGAAGGGGTGAAGCAGGCCTTAAGGTATCTATCTTTCTCTCCCTCTCACTATCTTCCCTTACCTTTTCAATTTCTCTCCGTCCTATCCAATACAATAGAAAACAGATAGCCACCAGGAGAAGTGGGTTCGTTGTGCTAGCATCAAGCCCCGGCAATAACCCTGGAGGCAATAATAAATAAATATATAAATAAATAAATAAATTTTTAAAGAATTTTTTTGCATATTCAGAGTAGATTTCTTTCTACTCAGTGGAATTTGTTGTATGGTTTCCTCTCTCTTTGTGACTCCCTTTATTTCTTACTTTCTTTCTTTCTCTCTGTCACTGGAAAAGGATATATATATATATTTTTTTTTTTTTCCACATAGAAAGAGAGATGGGCAGCAAAACAGAGGAAGTGTGGGAAAAACAGCACAGCATCAAAGCTTTTCCAAGTGCAGAAAGGACCAGGCTTGAGCCTAGTGTACAACTGGTTATGCAGACATCCTTCCAGATGAGCTATTTTTGCCATGTTATGACTTTATATGAATATAGCTTTCTCCATTTTAAAAGGAAGAGCATTCAGATTCCCCCTTTAAAGATTATTGTGTGAATGAATCATAGATCAGAACACGTCATGATGTACAAAGATATAAAGATTAATGCTTTAAGAAAGTATGTTCTAGTTTTTTTTCACCTTGTCTAACACACATCCAAAAGTATTCTGTAAGGAAAAAGAAAAATGAGAAACTATTTGAATATTTACTAATTAATTGATTTAAGGAATATTTAACCAAGAAAAATGATATACTTTATAAGCAAAATTATTCTATTCTTGTACTCTATGTCAGACTAATAGATGAAATCATATAATTATAAGAAAGCTGGTTTGGTTCAAGGACACTTGACAATGAAATTCTGACAAAACATGCTCAAATATTAAACATTTTCCCTTTTCTCTTAGTGTAATATTTTCACACATTTTAATTTAAACATGAACATGGCAATGATGTGAATTTTAAGTTACTAAAGTAGGTTATAGGAAATAACTGATTCAGAATAAAAGCACTATTTATTTCACTTGGAATAAAACTCATAGTATTGTTGTATACTAATATTTTAGCAACATATTAATTCAAAATGCTTGAACTGATAAAATATTTTCAGATCTTATGAAATCATAATTACCCATTTTCATACAATTAAAGTGATACAGAAAGTGAAAGACACCACAGAAGAAGAGTTTCCTATGGTTTCATAAACCCTCACATGTGGTTCCAGGAGTTGAACCTAGGAAATGTAAATGACAAGCCAAATTACTTCTTTTAAAGAGCCATTTTCCTAGCAAAAAACATTTTTTTGTTACCATCCATACAAAACTATTTTCTTTCTTCATTAAACTCCTTCTAGAGAGAGGGAATAAAGTAAATTTCCTTTGCGAATTAGCAACATAGCTCACCAAAACAGTACACTTTTTTTTTTTTTCACCAGGAATGCAAGCTAGGTTCTAGCACCAAATCTGTGGTCTTTCCCTCTATAACTCTGTTTCTGTCACTCTTTCTCTGTTAAAAAAAAGTGGCCCAAAGTAATGAAGTGGTAAATAAATGAATACATTTCTAAAATTCCTTTCACTTTTTTTTTTACTTTTGCATGCCATATCCATGAGATGATATTTGACATTAGTATAAGCATGCTTCTATTTGTTTTACACTTGAACTTGTCTATTTGTTACATCTCTGCTGTATCTTTTAATATTTTTCTTACTTCATATTACTGATTTAATAATGGCTTAGAAGATCATAAGATTACAGGGAACTAAGCCCCCACTGCGCCACCACAATACTTCTCTGCCTCTCCCACATCTCCCTGACTCTCCACCCTCTGTCCAAGGATATAGTTTTCATAAAGACTTGGCAATGGTCTGACTACATTTTTTTAAACAAGTTCAAGTGTATCAGTTCTTTATATTGTACATATAAACAAAACCATCTGGTAGAAATCCTTCAGAGAAATGCAAGTCATTTTGTAACAGGTATAAATTATGACAATAAGAGTTCATGAACAAAAACACTGAATCAAAGAACCTCAAGGTGTTATATATGATTAGAAGAATGAGGAAAACAAAAAAATATGAATATAGAGATGTAAGAAAGTTTAAAAATACTAGAGAGAAAAGTACATGATTTGAAACAGAAAACTATGCATTTGTTCATTATATATAAAGTGTTATGTATTTACATATAATATATAAATATTAAATACCTCAAGAGTATCTTTTAAAATTACTGATTTAATAATTAGGTATGTAATATAATTAGTTATTTAATATTGATTTACAAAATTATAGATAACAGCATTATAATTACACATCATTTCCATCACCAGAGTTCTGTGTCTCCAGTCCCTCCATTTGAAACTACTATAGCTCTCCCACAGTACACAGCCCACAGCTCTCCCACAGCCACAGATGTTGGCTGACTATTATTTCTATGACTATCTGTCTATATTTATATATATTTGTAAATGTTTTCTTTTTATTAATTTATTTAATATTTATTTATTTATTTCATTTTTGTTGTGGATGTCTGACTTGAAAACCACTACAAATGTCCTGATCTTACTCAATTGCTCCCTCCCCCCCTTGGCTCAAAGTGCCTGTAATTTACCCCCAGAGAAAATTGTGTTGTTGAGCTCATGGCCAAGCCTTGTAAGGTAACTTTCCAGTTGTGATCAATACTTTGTAGGCCAAGATGTAACTATGCATCATATTACATTGTGTTTGGGCTAATGATTACCTCAACCTTCTTTGTGGGCTATGAGTATATCTGCTTGCTTGCATCCCCTTAATAAACGAGCTGTCCCTCAGAGGCTTCTCCCAGAGCTGGACGAGTCTGGAGTAGCTTCTTCCTCTCCGCATATGCCACCCTCGACATCAGGGCCACCCTGTGACCCTCAGGGGCTGCACTGGTCCCCTGCTGCTGCTGGCCAGGAAGGCAGAGGACCTGGAGTGACCCTCAGTTATCTAACCCTATTTTGTGCTTTTACAAATAGGATCTGAGTTATGATGTGCTGTGGATCTCAACATTGGCACTTCCCCTCCACCTGACCCCTGGCCACCCTTTAGTGTGCTATTCATATCAAATCTATCTCCCACATCTTATTTATATCACTAGACCTTCTGTTATTGAGAAGTCCCAACCTACTTTTATGCTTTTGAAAATTAATCTACAGTTAGGAGAAATTCCCAAATAAAATTAACACGACAATTTATTTAACTTCAGTATTAACATTGTGCTATAGCTTATGAAAGATGTGCATTATAAGTTTAATTACACAAATTTGGTGACTAAGAGAAAAACAGTTGAAATGCATACAATTATGAGCCCAAAAAACAGCTAGGAGACCTTTATTTCAAGCCTATGAGGGTTTTTGTAGAGACTGTGCTTATATCTGTACATTGCTGTTCTTTAGAAACTGATTTATCATATAGACAATAGGGTGGTATTACAAATTGCCTGACATGCTTTGGGTTTAAAAGTAATAATAATAAATGTCCGATTATTCCGTGACACTATATATATTTTACAAAAATTCTGAAAATAAGTGGGACATTGCCTCTTTCCAGGTACCTTCTACAAAGTGCGTAAGTCAGGAAATTTAGTCACAACAGCTACATCCCTAGAGGAGATCTGGACAAGAGTCTTTGGAGAATGACATGTGAGAAAGGACAAAGTTCTTTTTCAGTTAATTTGAATTAACCTAGAAATAAAACTACTTTACATATCACAATCGTATATTTTTTGTTTTAATTAATTTGTTGAAGCCTTCTTGCAGTACTTTTATTTTACTTAAGAAAAAAAAATTCTTTAATAACTACTTTACTGGAGTCTCCTGACTGCTCACGCAGTACAATGCATACTTTGTCATTCACCAGGACCTATTATCAAGCCCATGTGTAGAGTGGAAGCTTCATGAGTAATGAAGCAGTACAGATGCTTCCCTTTCTCTAGTCCCAGCTCTCATTTGCCATCTCTTACCAAAAAGAAGAAGGAGGAGGACAATGGGAAGATTAAGAAGGAGAAAGAAAGAAAGAAAGAAAGAAAGAAAGAAAGAAAGAAAGAAAGAAAGAAAGAAAGAGGAAGGAAGAAAGAAAGAAAAAAAAAGGAAGGATGGAAGAAAGAAAGAAAGGAGAGAAAGAGGGAGAGGGAGGGAGGGAAGGAGGAAGGAAAAAAGGAAGTGGGGTGGGAAAGAGGAAGAAAGGAGAAATAAACAAATGGTTACTTGAAACTGTGGTGTTATGCCAACACCCAATAATCCCCATTCCAATCTTCGTTGTCATCATCATCATCACAGCAGCATTGTTTGCAAAAGATAAAAGTAGGTTAATTACAACAATATGAGAAGGACTGCAAGAAAAATAATGTTTGTTCTCTTGTCATTTATCCTTATCTCATTTCCAAATAGTTTACAAATTGATGTATGAAATACATATAAAACACTGCAAACTGGTCCAGTTTCTTTTGAGGTTAACCATTTCTCCCTCCCTCTATCTCAGTAGAGCACTGGAGATAGAGGCACTGGAGAACATTGCCTTAACATAAGGCAGATATTTAATTCTGTCAACACATATGAACTCACTGTATGCATGTTTTTGAAAGTATGTGATAATCTATTCTAATTTGAAAGTATGAAGCACAGTAAACTTAGTTTTCTTTCTATAGTTAATTTAATAATACCGAGTCTCAAAAATCTTGAATGCCCAAATAGAATATGTCAGCAAGGAGTTGTATTAATTTTTACCTGAAAACTTGCAAAATATAATGAATTGTTCATTTATAAGATTTTCAGAACCTTATTGTATCCATAATAGACGTCAGTTTTTGAGGATTCATAGTAAAATATAATGACATTAACTTCCCACTGGTATCAGTGCTCAGTCATCTTTTACTAGTTATTACAAGTGAAAGACCAGTGCAATTTATCTTTGATATATTTCCTCATCAAAATTTTGTATGGTGACATATCTTATTTAGAAACTTAGTAGAAATATAGCCATGCTGCCTTGCTTAAATACTTGATGGTTAACCAACAAGCATTTCTGCATATATTTATACTGATGGCTCAGTAATTTTTGCAGATAATTAAAGTGTTTCAATTTTCACGATGTCCTTAAGCATACTTTCCTTTCAACATAGATTCGGCCTAATGAGTCATTTGCATGCCTTTTGCATTGGTTTAGAATTTATTTGGAAACAAATTGGTATTCTACAATTTCTTACTTTCAATAGTCTCACTTTATTGATATTTCGAAATCCTTTCAAGTCTGTATCAAGAAAGTTTTCTTAAAGAACCCTTTATCTGGAATCAAAGGTTTTCTACACTTCTGTTTACATAATAGTGAAGAGAATAAGTGCAAATACATTTTGAATATAGAAAAATGGCATCCTATGTTTAAAATAAAATTTAAAAAGAATACAAAATAAAGATGCAGGCATGTAAAGTTTTTACCATTTTATTTGGGACATGATTATTTTATATAACCTTCTTATCATTTGGTTAATTAAATAATTTTTATAAAACGATTTCAGAATGTGAATAACCTTGATATCACACACCAAAATATCACGTATGATTCATTTACACTGAAGCAATATCATTTTTGTTTAGTTGCTGGGCTAACTTTGTGGGCAGGAGACAGAAGACCAGGGACTCATGGCTGAGCTGGAAAGCAGTATCTCTTTATTCATCTGGAACGCAGCACAATCTAAGCTAAACTATCCCTAATCACAATCCTGTCCTTATATATATACTTGCCATGTAGGGTGGAAATAGGATGTGACGTAGAGAGGGTGGAGCAAAAAGAGATTGGTGAAAATCAGGGTATGACAAGGAGAGGCGGCGGAGTAAAAAGACATTGTGAACCAGTAGGGATTAAACCAATGCCCTGGAGGCAAGGTGGTGCTTAGTTAACAGTGGTTTATGTAAATAGAATACAGTGTTAAGCAGGGGGGATTAAACCAATGAAAGAGAAGGGGTTTTAGAAGCAGAATTAGAAGCATACCAACATTTAGTTATGTTTGTGCATCTTCACACAAATTTGGTAGTTTATCTGATAATGTTATAACTTTCCTTCTATGGTACTTCTTGGTTGCTGTTTTTTTTTTTTTTTTTTCCTTCTAACTTACACGTAAAGAAATAAAAATAAGAAATAATTTGTAAAGAAATAGGGAGAAGTTTTATAGTAACCAAAATTTAAATTACTAAATAAAATGTACAACTCTGCATTGCATACACTACAGAATGCAGCTCCCATAGTTTACGAAGTGATTATATACAGTAAAATCCAGGTGCAGGGTTGTGGAAAGGGACAGAAGTTGGGGAAAAGAGTGCTTTGCAGACTCCTATATCATTGCTAAATTATATACAAATGTCAACAACTGTACTGTTAATATCCAATAAAGGAAAAAAAATGTTCTTTGGAAATTTACTGAGTGGCAGGTGCAGGGAAACAGTTTATGAGTCTACTTAAAGGTAATCTATTTGAAATGTTGGAAAGATTTTCTATGATTTCAGATAGTCTCTTCTCTTTCCTCGGTGTATTCCATTACCTTTACTATAGCATGTACTCTGTTTTTCCTGTATGTTTGAGAATCTAATAATATAGTAATTTCTAGTTCACCTGTTTGCCTTTTGACTTAGCCTCCTATCAGTAGTAATTCTTTAAATTCATTCAACATACTAGATTGCTTTTACTTACTATGTTGCTGCTTAATTGAGGACAGTGACTGATTCAGTTAATTTGATTACTACAAATATATGAGAGTTCTTTTTATCAAAGGAATATGGCTATTAAGAATTCTGGGGATCCAGTGGCAGTGGACCTGATGTAATATATACTTCAGCAGGCACAAGGACCCAGGTTCAATGTTCCAGCCCCTTCTTGTATGAGGAAAGTACCATGAATGGTGGAGCAGTTATGCAGGTATTTCTCCTCTCTATGTCTCTCTGTATCATACTCTTTCATAAAAGAGAAAATAAATAATGCTGTCAGAATAGATGCGCCAACATCTATTCTGAGCCTGAGCATTAACAGTGCTGGCAAAGGGACCAGTAATCACCCTTCTGGTAGGCAGCATACCTCCTCATATTCTCAGTATGAATTTGAGATGGCTCAACTGGGAGAAGTTACCAGGCTGTGAGAACTCTGTCTACCAACATTTCTGGAATAAAAATATCTTGTGGGAGTGGATGAGTAAGTTGTGGTATATATACATAATGGATTACTACTCAGCTATTACAAATAGTGAATTCACATTCTTTATCCCATCTTGGATGGGGCTTGAAGAAATCATGTTAAGAGAGAGAAATCAGAAGCAAAAGGATGAATCAGGGATGATCTCACTCATAGACAGAAATTGAAAAACAAGATCAGAGGGGAAAACACTAGGCATAACTTGGACTGGAGTTGGTAGGCATGAACTTATATTTTATTCTGTTACTGTATTTTAGGAAAAAATAGACACGATTTGGCGTAGATGGCTCGGCCGTGTTTAGGATGGAGATTATAGCATATTAAATCGAATCCACTGATGGTGAATCGACCAGCTTCATCGACTGCTATATGTGTTTCTTGTAGGCAGATAACATCTGCCTGATGCTGTATTGCCAATTGACCAATAAGAACGCGTTTGGCAAAAGACAGCCCCTCAACATTAAGTTGGAGGACTCGAAGAGCAGGACCAACAGCTTGAAAGCTGTCAGGAGCTGCTTGTTGCTGGCTTTGAAAGTGACTGGGATCCATGTGGATTCAGTCAGCTAGGAAGGATCGTCAGTTTCCCCAATGAATGGGTACTCACGAGATGCACCACGGGAAGGTCGATCCAATGCATCCCATCTGATTACTGTAAAAAATGGTGACTAATCCCTAGCACTGCAAAAACGGTATCATCTGTTTTCCATCTACACCATGCCTCGGCCTCGCGTGAGCTTAATATGCAGCTTGGCGATATGAGAATCCGGCATGAAGCCCAGCCAGTCTATCTTGGCGTTACTCTCGATCACACTCTGTCATTTCAGGAACATCTCATAAAAACTGCAGCAAAGGTGGGAGTGAGGAATAACATCATTGCAAGACTGGCCAGCTCCTCATGGGGCGCGAGCGCTTCCACACTACGATCATCATCTCTGGCATTATGCTATTCCACTGCAGAATACTGTGCCCCAGTATGGTTCCGTAGCCCCATGTCCACTTGGTCAATTCCAAATTATATTCCTCCATGAGGATAATTTCTGGAACCATCCGTTCCACCCCGGTTCCATGGCTGCCAGTTCTTAGCAACATCGCTCCGCCAGATATTCGTCGGGATGCGGCATCATCTAAGTTCATTTCCCACGTCTACACTCGACCGCACCTGCCAATATACGCGGATATCTTCGCCCACCCTGTCCAACGCTTGACGTCTCGTCACCCAATCTGGTCCCCTACGCCTACACTGAACTTCTCTGTTCCAGACTCTTGGAAACAGAGTTGGCAGTCAGCTGAGGTAAAGAACAAACACCTCATCACAGACCCCTGCAAGCGTCAACCCGGCTTTGACCTAGCACGTTATGATTGGGCCCTCCTCAATCGCTATCGAACAGGCCATGGCTGGTGTACCGCTATGTTCCATCGCTGGGGAGCCAGAGACGACTCAAACTGCCCCTGCGGCTACAGACAGACTATGACCCACATAGTCAACGACTGCCACCTCTCCAGATTCAAAGGAGGTCTCAAAACTTTACATCAGGCTCAACCTGACGCTGTTGACTGGCTACGGAAGAAGGGCAAACGCTAGAAGAAGAAGGAAAAAATAAAATGAATTTAATTACATATTATTGTAGATATTATGAACTATAATGGAAGATCTAATAAAAGCATTATCATCGAATGTATTTTATCATATAATATCATATACTGTAATTTAAATAGCATACTGAGGTAAACGTCATTATAAAAAATTACTAAGTATTTGACAGACACAGAATATCCCATTTATGCTATCTTAGTCTTAAAGTAACTCTTAGTAGGGGGGTCGGGCGGTAGGGCAGAGGGTTAAGCACACATGATACAAAGCGCAATGACCAGCGTAAGGATGCTGGTTCTAGTCCCCGTCTCCCTACCTGCAGGGGGGTCACCTCACAAGAGGTGAAGCAGGTCTGCAGGTGTCTATCCTTCTCTCCCCCTCTCTGTCTTTCACTCTTCTCTTGATTTTTATCTGTTCTACCCAAGAACAATGGCAGCAATAACAACAATAATAACAACCACGCTAAAACAAGGACAAAAAAGGGAAAATAAATAAGTAAATATAAAAAATAAATTAATTATTAATGATTTATTGGTTTTATTATTTTATTATTAACTACAATTATTACTACTTAGGTGCAGTAATTATTTTATTATATTTTTAGTGGATATTTTATCATAAATAATAACATTTTAAATATTTATTTATTCCCTTTTGTTGCCTTTGTTGTTTTATTGTAGTTATTCATGTCGTCGTTGGATAGGTCAGAGAGAAATGGAGAGAGAAGGGTAAGACAGAGAAGGGGAGAGAAAGATAGACACCTGCAGACTTGCTTCACCACTTGTGAAGAAACTCCTCTGCAGGCGGAGATCGGGGCGGCTTAAACCTGGATCCTACTCCAGTTCTTGCACTTTGTGCCACCTGTGCTTAATCTGCTGCTCTACTGCCAGACTCCCAAATAATACCATTTAAAAAGACTTACTACTAAATTAAAAATTAAGTCATGATAGCAACTCACTTTATCACTTAACTAGTTGAAACTGAGCATTGTGTGGAGAAACATTCAGTGTGAAAGGCAGTGATTCAGAAAGAGCTCAGAAAAAGGATGAAATGAGATAATGAGCAAGTTAATATCGAACAGTTCTGAGGCTAAATTTAATGAGTGCAATTCATTTAAAAAATGCTTTAGTTTATAATTTCACACTTACAACTCACTCATTATTTGATTTAAGTGGCCCAGAAACAAGATGACGATGATAATATTGATTTCACTTCCAGTGTAGAGGTGAAGAAATAATTTTATATAACAAAATTATACATTACTATGGTTTAGATTGTGTCAGTGAGCTTCTCATGGTTACAACCTTCCAGATGAAACCTGAATTTTCAATATTGGGGATATGATGGTAGGATGATTCCCTGCTCTTTGAGTTAATATATATTTTAAGTTAAAATACATTTTACATATAACATACATATAATATTATACATGCATATAACATTGATTTATTTTGGTTACAGATAGAAGTTGATAATGACGGGGGGAATAGGGAAGGAGAAAGAGAAACACCTGCAGCACTTCTTCAACACTCATGGAGTTTTCCCTTACAGATGGAAGATAGGGGCTTGAACCCAGGTCCTTGTGCACTAGGATGTGTGTACTCTACTGCCCTGAGCTTTTGTGGATGCTGTTTTATACAGAAATGATCAGGACTTCACTGAAGATTGAAATCCATTTTCTATTAGTACACACAATTAAAAATATCTTATTTTGAGAGTTCTGTTTCATATTTCCCAAACTTGGTTAACCTAAATTACTAACAGGTCTTTGACAAGTTTTCATATTGTCCTGTAGCAGAGAACTCCTGAAGAAGTACTTTTGGGCATGCTTAACAATAGATTTCATTACATCATCTCCCCAGACAATAACTTAGATCCACTGGCATATCAGATTTCAGGATCAGGGGCAAAAAGAAAAAGGAAAAAAAAAAAACTAGTATAGCCACAAGCCCCTTTGGAATATAACTAAAATCTGCCTACTAGCTATCTACAGAACAGAGACACCCCCAACTCTTCATCTACACTATTCCAGCCTTTAAGTCCATGGTTTTTCAATAAATGTTTGGCTTTGTGTGTTAACTCTCTTGTCAACTACCAGGTTCCAGATGCTAGCATGATGCTAACCAGACTTCCCTGGACAGAAACCCCACCAATGTGTCCTAGAGCTCAGATTCCCCAGAGACCCACCCTACTAGGGAAAGAGAGGCAGGCTGGGAGTATGGATCCACTTGTCAACACCCATGTTCAACAGGGAAGCTATTACAGAAGCCAGACCTTCCACCTTCTATATCCCACAATGACCTTAGGTCCATACTCCCATAGGGTTAAAGAATAGGAAATCTAACAGGGGAGGGAATGGGATACAGAATTCTGGCAGTGGGAATTGCGCAAAGCTGTACCCCTCTTATTCTATGGTTTTGTCAATGTTTTCTTTTTATAAATAAAAATTAATAAAATAAGAAAGCAGCTATGCTAAACAATTTTCAGTGTAGACAAAACAACTTAAATTTTTTAAAATATATATTTCCCTTTTGTCGCCCTTGTTTTTTTTATTGTTGTAGTTATTATTGTTGTTATTGATGCCTTTGTAGTTGGATAGGACAGAGAGAAATGGAAAGAGGCGGGGAAGACAGAGAGGGGGAGAGAAAGGTAGACACCTGCAGATCTGCTTCACTTCCTGTGAAGCAACTCCCATGCAGGTGGGGAGATGGGGGCTCGAACCAGGATCCTTACACCAGTCCTTGTGCTTTGTGCCACGTGCTCTTAACCCACTGCACTACCACCCAACTCCCCAAAACAACTTTTAGAAGACGTCTTCTAGGACAGTATTCTCTTGCTAGGGCCTAACATAGGTGGTGACTTTTAGTCAAAACCAGTGTTCATTTAACATTCTACAAATTCCAGGCTCCTTAAGAATTGTTCTCAACTTGACTGTGTGCTCTAAAAACTGGAGCTACAAAGCCTGCATGACTTAAACCTGCTTATAACACAGTATATTCAACTTTTTATGTCCACTTCTAAGACCCTCCTGATAAAAAAAATAAATAAATGAAGACCTTTTCAAAATATTACTACATGGGCTGGGGAGACAGCATAATGATTATGCAAAAGACTTTCATGCCTGAGGCTCCAAGGTCTTGGATTCAATCCTCAGCATGGCCACAAGCCAGAGCTGAGCAGTGCTCTTCTTTCTCTTGGTGTCTTTCTCTGTATCTTTCTCATTAAAATATTTAAAAAAATAAATACAAAAAAGCAATACATTTCATTTATCCCTCCACTCAGAAATTTTTTAAAAATTTCAAGGTAACTGAGATTTTAATATTATTCTATGTTCCAATTGCTATGGAATCTACTTGGTTCATTTTATGTACGTATGTATGTTTTTATTTATTTATTCCCTTTTGTTGCCCTTGTTGTTTTATTGTTGTAGTTACTATTGTTGTCATTATTGTTGCATAAGACAGAGAGAAATGGAGAGAGGAGGGGAAGACAAAACCAAGAGGCGGAGAGAAAGATAGACACCTTCAGACCTGCTTCACTGCAGGTGAAGCGACTCCTCTGCAGGTGGAGACCCAGGGGCTCAAACTGGGATCCTTACACTTGTCCTTGCCCTTTGCGCCACGTGTGCTTAACCCACTGCGCAACCGCCCAACTCCTGTTTTTTATTTTTTTATTTTTTGCTCTTATTCTGGTACATATATCTTGAATAAAATCATAGGGAGAGTAATAGCAGCTCACTGAGGTGAGGTATTATACTGTTATTCACCTGGAACTATCACTTGTTCTTCAAGGTTAGACATTACTCTTTGTAAATCTGCCAGAGAAGTACATTCATGAGCATCAGTGCATCCATACCATTCCTGCTTTATTTATTTATTTTTTCCCTTGCTGGCCAGTAAAGAAGCATGCTAAAAGACTACAAATTAAAGATTAAAGGAAGCCTAAAACATAATTTTATAGATAGAATTAATTCATATTACTCTTTTCATCCTCCTGTGCACCATACACTAGGAAATAGCTTGAAGTAAAAAAAAAAAAAAAAAACTTCCTGTGAGAGTCCACAGCATTTGATCTTTATCTTTGACAAAATAAATACTTGTACATGGTAGGATTGATGTATATATTACATCTATGAAGTAATGGAAGAACTCTTTATAAAGAATTTAATGTAGTACAGCACTTTTTAATATAATAAGAGATTTTTTTCTTCTTTTTGGCTACTAAGGTTATTGCTGGGGCTTGGTGCCAGCATGCTGAATCCACAGCTACATGCAATCATTTTTACTACTTTTTTATTTCTTTCTGTTTTTTTTATTTGACAGAACAGAGAGAAATTGAGAGGGGGAGCAATAAGGGGGGAGAGATAAACACCTACAGACCTGCTTCACTGCTTGTGAAGTATACCCCCAGTAGGTGTGCACTTAACCAGATGTGCCATTGCCAGGCCCCCTAAGATAATGTGAAGTCTTAAACAAGTTTTATAACAATATTTATTTGTTTGTTCATTTATTTTGGATAGAGACAGAAATTGAGAAGGAAGGAGATAGGGAAGCAACTGCAGCACTGATTCACCACCTGTGAAGCTTTTTCCATCACAATAGGAGACCTGGGGTTTGAACTAGTTAATTTGTGCTTTTTAACATGTCTACTGAACAAGGTGCACCTCCACTTGGTCACCCCCTCAAAAAAAAACATTTATTTTTATTGCTACCTGGGTTGTCGCTGCAACTCACTACCTGCACTATGAATCTACTGCTCCTGGTGACCAATTTCTCCTCTCCCCCATATATATATATTATATATTCAGATAGAAATTGAGAGCAGAGGTGGATATAACAGGGAGATAGGGTGGGGTAGATTAGCATCATGGTTATGCAAAGAGACTCTCAAGCCTGAGGCTCCAAAGTCTCAAATTCAATCCCCTGCACTCCTGCACTATCATCAACCAGAACTGTTTAGTGAGCTGGAGAGGAAGAGAAGGATGGAGGGAAGGAGAGAGAGAGAGAGAGGAGAGAGGAGAGAGGAGAGAGGAGAGAGGAGAGAGGAGAGAGAGAGACCTGCAAGCCTACTTCACCCCTCTGCTGGTAAGGAGCAGAGGCTTGTACCTCAGTCTTTGCACATGGTAATGTGGCTACTTGACCACAGCCCTAACTTCCCCAAACAAATTTGACTGTAGTATATTAGTGTTGACTGTCAGTGAATAGAAGACAATAACATACTCAATCATGCTATTATTGTACCATGACATAATAGAGTAGTAATGCATATTGTGCAATTAGAGCACTTAAAATAATTAAAAGTAAACTTTAAAGTAGTTATATGAAGTTGTATTCCAGCTAATTACTATTTACAATTTTCTTTTTGCCAGACCTTAGAGAAAAATGAAACTATGTAATGTTAAATAGTAATTTTTCACAATTTTTTCATGAAACTTGTTCCTTAACAATTAAGTGGAATATCGTTCATTATGCAAATTTGTAAATCTGAACATCGTATTTGTGATGAGTTGGCACTATTCTTTGTCTTGATGAATATGATATTTCAAACATTTGCTCATCTTCAAATGAGCAAATTATGTCTTATATTTAACTTTTAAAAAACATAAGCAATACTTTCCAGCATAGTTTATATAAATTAGAATGTCTAATTTTTTCCTGATACATTCTATATTTTGAAGCCAAATAATTTGTAACAAAGTAAACAGAAAGGCTATATGTTTACCATCATTTCCAATTTCCTCATTGGCAGATTACATACACATATGCTCTGTTTTATCTACTGATAGTTAATGAATGTATGTTAGAATCTATAAGATGTTTGGGGGCCAGAAAGCTGATTCACAGAGCAGGGCATGCACCATACCTTGTGCAAGACGCAGATAAAACTTTGGTGCTATAGGAGAATCCTGTGGCACCAGGGGACTCTCCAGAGTCACTGTGTACTCTTTGTCTCTCTCTCCATATCTGCATGACAAAGGAAGCTCAGAAGGGGTGATGTTTTGCATATAAGGACACAAATCTCCAGGGGGAAAAAATAAGTTATGGAAATTGTATTAGGTTCTCCTGTAACAATGTGTTTATTTATTTTTTTTTCCTATACTGAGGTTTGCAAGATCGGAGAGGTCAACACACTTTACATGCCTGGTAGGATAGGAGAAATAACTCATTGGCCCATTGATCTTTCTTAGCTGATATTTTTTGATAATAGAATATTAATAAATATAAATATATGTCAACATAAACCTTTAAGAAATCCCTAGAGAACTGGCATGGCTCATCAGTTTGAGTGGTCAGGCTACTTATTATTTGCAAGGACCTAGATTCAAGCTCCTGCTCCCTGGCTATAATGGGGAAGCTTCACCAGCAATGAAGACAGAAAGAAGAAATCACTGTTAGCAGAACAATTTGCCTGAATAATCTGCCTGCTTTGCAATGAGCAAAACCCAGTTTTGTGTCCAACCCTCACTTTATTGGAGGAACTTTCAGTCTCTCTCTCTCTCTTTCTCTTTCCATGTGAAAATATCAGTCCAGGAAGTTGATAAATAAGAACAGAAAGGGAAACATCATGCAGAACTTAGACTGGATTTTTTATATTATATCAAAGTAAAGGACTCTGTGAGGGATGTGTGATGGGGTTGAGGGATTTCAGGTCCCAGTGTACTATATCTATCTATCTATCTATCTATCTATCTATCTATCTATCTATCTATCTATCTAATCTTTATTTATTTGTTGGATAGAGACAGTCAGAAATTGAGAGGGAAGGGAGTGATAAGGAGAGAGACAGACACCTGCAGCACTGCTTCACTACTTGTGAAGCTTTCCCCCTGCAGGTGGGGACCAGGGGTTAGAACCCGGGTCCTTGCACACTGTAACGTGTGCTCGATGAGGGCGCTACCACTTGGCCCCTCCCAGTGAACAATTAATAGACTGGGGGGAAGGGGGGAAAGAGTTTTACAGAACACTAAGAAATTTTACAGGTGTAGCAACATCTGTATTTACTGTTTACTGTAAACCATTAACCCCTCCCACAAAGAAATGAAAAAGCAGAATACTGTGTGAAGACCCTGTTTCTCAACATTATGCAATATTACAAATAAAGTCTCCCCTTTACAAAAAAAAAAAAGAGTACAGAGTGCTGAAAAAAAAAAGAGTACAGAGTGCCCTCATGACTACAACAACAAAAATAAACAAATAAAAATAAAATAGGGAGGGAAGAAAGGTAGAAAATAAGGATGAATGTGCTCTGGGAAGTGCAGCAGTGGCTAAGGCACTAGAGACTCTCAAGCATGAGGTCTCCAGTTCGATCCTCAGCAGCACATGCACCAGAGTAATGTCTGGTTCTTTCTCTCTCTCTCTCTCTCTCTCTCCTATCTTTCTCATTAATAAATAAATAAAATCTTAAAAAAAGAAAATAAGGATGGAAGACACTAAAAAGTGGATAGAGAAGCTTTTTTTTTTTTTTTAATAAGGTATTTTCTTCACATACAAATCACCGGGATTTAATTTTAAGATAACATTCATTTGATTTTTGTTTTGTCTCCAAAGATGTCACTTGGAATTGATGCCTGTACAACTCCACCAATTTCCCAGCCATTTTCCATTTTTTGATCCCCCTATTTTTGGGAGGTGGGGAGTGATAGCAGTTAGAGACAAAGAGAGTTAGAAGGAGAGAGGAATCAGAAGAGAGACACCAGCAACACTGCTCCACTGTTCTTGATGTTTCCTCCCTTTAGGTGGGAAATGGAACATTTGAACCTGGGTTCATGATAACATGCTCTCTACCAGGTGAGCTCCCACATGGCCCATCAGCTGATACATACATACATATGTGTGTGTGTGTGTGTGTGTGTGTGTGTGTGTGTATTGTCAAAACCATTTGTTTTCACATTCTGCAGCTTAACTTGATAGAAGATAATGGTTATTTCATGCCTGTCATAGCACAAGCTGTTCATGGTCCATTGACCCAATTTAATCCTGATACAGACTAACCCATGAATTCTGGAACTATAGAATCAGTAGGCTGGAGGGCTCGAGTGTCTTTTTTAAAGTAATTGTGACTGAACATTCCAAATACCCATAAGAAGTGATATTAAGTCTTCGTATACTTGTAGGAATAATATAATCATTGAGGGAGTCGGGCTGTAGCGCAGCGGGTTAAGCGCAGGTGGCGCAAAGCACAAGGACCGGCATAAGGATCCCGGTTCGAGCCCCGGCTCCCCACCTGCAGGGGAGTCACTTCACAGGCGGTGAAGCAGGTCTGCAGGTGTCTATCTTTCTCTCCTCCTCTCTGTCGTCCCCTCCTGTCTCCATTTCTCTCTGTCCTATCCAACAACGACGACAACAACAATAATAACTACAACAATAAAACAAGGGCAACAAAAGGGAATAAATAAAATTAAAAATTAAATATATATATATATATAATCATTGAAATGCTAATATGTATTAAGGTTAAAAGTAAAGTAATAAAGAAAAAAATTATTCTTTGAAAACAACACATTGTAATGTGTACAAAGAATACTTCTAATTTTATGAAACAATGGTCCTTGAAATCAACCTTTAAAATAGATTGTATGCTCTTCTATGCCAGGGTTAAGAATACTTTTTTTTTGCTAATTTTATTTTATTTTTTTAAGTATCTTTATTGGGGAGTTAATGTTTTACATTTGACAGTAAATATAATAGTTTGTACATGCATAACATTTCTCAGTTTTCCATATAACAGTACAACCCCCCTCCAGGTCCTCTGTCATCCTTCTTGGACCTGTATTCTCCCACACCTCCACCCACCCCAGAGTCTTTTACTTTGTTGCAATACACCAATTCCAGTGTTAAGAACATTTTTTTAAGGGATTTGATTCTAGAACATGTAATTTTATAAAAAATGATGACACTCCTTCACCTGAATTAATGGAAGATTAGGACCACAGTGATCCAGTGATCATGACAGAAACAGTTTAACACTACTATGTTTGGCCAGGGGAACAAAAAAAGGACCACTTATTTTAAATTTCTGAAACTTGTCTGAAACCATATATTTGAGAGCCCATGGTGTCTATTTCTGGTAAATCTACCAAAAAAAAAAAAAAAAAAAAAAGACAGAATTACAGGGTCAGTAAAATATATGTTGGAATTGTTGAAAACCACATAAGCTGCACTAGGTAAAGAGTTACAAGAGAGGGCAAGTAAAATAGCTCAATTGTATAATGTGCTGCTTTGCCATATGGGCGATCTAGGTTTGCACCAGACACCCACCAAACTGAAGGATGGCCCACAACATATTCAATACTTTGGTCTCTTTCACTCTCTTTCTCTCTCCCCAACAACAATGAATCAATTATATATTTTTATTTAAAATATAAATGAATAAATATATATCTTAAATACATATATATATATATTATTTTAAATATAAAGACTTAGTCTGAGACACTGATTCTCTGTTAGTTAAAGCAGGCATAAGATACGTTTCAATGTCTTGGGCCTGTGATTATGAAGTCCTGCCTTGTCTAGATCCAGGCATGAATTAACAACATGTATCAAATCTATCATTCTCAAATTCATTATTTTCAAAGATTATATTTACTAATCTTTTTCAAACTTGTATATCTTTCTATTTCACCTTCTTTGTCAAGGTGTCACCATAAATTTGACTGATACTATGTAGGTCATGTTTCTATTTTAAACATTTTTTTAAATGTTGAATTTAAAGAGAAACTGAAAAATTACAATCTGTTGTTAATAAAAAGAAATATGCATCTAAATTTAAATTTTGAGTGAGACACATAATTCATTTTCTATTTATTGGTCTCAAGAAAGACATTCAGCTCCTGCTTTGACTACCAGCTTTATTTTAATTCACTTTTGGTCTATTTTCTATTTGACTAGAACTGTAATAAATGATTATAGATTTTTTTTATAAAAAGGAACCATTGACAAAACCATAGGATACCATAGGAGGGTTACAATTTCACATGCTTTCTACCATCCAACTCCCCATCTCATCCCCTCCCCTGATAGCTTTTCTATTCTTTATCCCTCTGGAAGTATGAGCCCAGGGACATTACGGAATGCAGAAGGTGGAAGGTCTGGCTTCTGTAATTGCTTCCCTGTTGAACATGTGCATTTACAGATCGATCCATACTCCCAACCTGTCTTTCTCTTTCCTTAGTTAGGAGGGGCTGTGGGGAAGTGGAGCTCCAGGACACATTGGTGGGGTTGTCTGTTGAGGCAAGTCTGGCCGGCATCATGTTAGTATCTGGAACCTGGTGGATGAAAAGAGCGTTAACATACAAAGCCAAACAAATTGTTGACTAATCATGAACCTAAATGCTAGAATAATGCAGATGAAGAATGGGGGGGGGGGTTGTACATAGCTAGTAGGACTATTTTAGTTCTATTCCAAAGGGCCTGTGACTATACTAGTGTTTTTTTGTTTCTTTGTTTTTTAATTTTTTTCCCCTATCCTGAAATCTGATATGCAGGTGGATCCAAGTTATTGTCTGTGGAGATGGTGTCATTGCTGGATAAAAGACCAGAAAGCTGGATTAGGGAAGAGTGTAGCTTCCTAATATGGCAAAGGTATATAAATATTGTCGACTATAACCCCCATTGATTTGATCTGATCTGGGGCCCGTATTCAGCTTAAGAGCCTATGTGAACTCTGCATCCCTGTAGATCTGAGCTCACATTCTGTGGTCATGAGTCGGAACATTTCAAACTGCCCTGATTTCAGGACCCAACTTTCTCAAGTGGAGCATAGAGTATGTTGTCCATCCTCCCTTCAGAGGATGGAACATTCTCTACCACTATTGATCCAAGTTGAGGGCAAGGTCCTGTGGGGGCCCACAAAGGGGTCTATTGTATTGTTCTTGGTAGAGATGACTGGTAATATTGGGGAGAGGGATTTATGAGGTCTAGGCCCATCATGTCTGTTTGGGAATCTCAGGACGCCCTGACTAGGGTCCCAGCTGATGGGGTGGCCTGATAGTGACTAAAGAGTCATCATTAAAGTATGCCAGTCTCTTGCCCTTATTCAGCTTTTGCAGTCCTTGCTTTGATAAGGTTAGCTTGGAGTGAGTGAGGGAAGTGTAATAGGAAGTAGGTGAGGAGTGTATCTAGTTCTAAGTAGACACTATTTCATTATGAACTTTATGCTGACTCACTGCAGACTACTGTGTACTTTTGCTTTCAGATATATATTTTGCCCTAATTTAAGAATACATGTGAACATATGCTCTATCTCATGGAACCTGATCCCTCAGCTGATTTTTAATGTGTGAATTAATTTTATAAGTAGAGTTGACATATATTAAAACTAAAGTTTAATAAGGAATCTGTATGTTTGTGCCTTTTCCAATTTCCATGTCTCTGTCCTTTATATACTAACAGAATGTTGCTAAAATACTGTTATTTATAGACAGAATAAAATAAAAATAATTGTCATAATCAGGTATATGAACCCCCATATTATGATAATGTTTAATTTGATGGTACTTGGAGACAGGGACTTTTGGAGGTGCTTATGCCATATTGTATATGTCCCTTACCAGAGTTAGTGAAAGGACCAGTACTCTCTCTTTACATCACCAGAATATCTGCTGAAAAATCAAGTCTGTAAACCAGAAGGATCTCAACATCTCAACAGAACCTAACCATATTGGACTCCTGACTTCAGAATTTTAGCTTTCATTAGTGGGAGAAATAAATGTTTCTTATTTAGGTCATTTATTATGTAATGACATTTTGCCATAGCAGTCTATGATCTGTAGGACAGTAACAAAAAAAAAAAAAGCAAACAACATGTTGAATACATGAGTTGATAATATGCATCACAGATAATAAATAGAGATAGATGTCATCTATATATGCAGCTGTGTTTTAATTCTGTGAAGTCTAATTTAACTATCATAAAAATTCCATGCCTTGATTTCTTATGTAGATTCTATAATTACTGGACTTGGATTTAAGCAGTGTATTTCTGCCCAGCAATTGCTTGGAATTGACTATTACTAAGTTCAACCATGTTTGAGTCAGGATACTCTTCTCTCCAAAGAACCCTTGAACACTGACTCATCTCTAAATTTAATCAAGAAAACATTTTCTTTTAATGGTTCAATATGTCTACAGAAATAGCTATTTCCGGTTAAACCATCTTGATTACATCTGTTCAAGTCCATCACTTTTCCCCCACAGGCAGACGTTTGCTAGCCGCACTGATGTCTCTCCATTCAATAAATAAATATATCTTGTTCTATCTGAGTTATTTATTTTTATCTAACATAGTAATTTTGTCTTTACATAGTGTCCTAAACATAGTGGATTTGAAAAAAATTGTCAGATCTGGTTAAGAATTAGAGACCAAGAGGTAAGAATATATAATGAATGAACTTAGTGTGCAAAATTTTGTTAAAAATAAATATTGAATTGTAATGGGAAATCTGGTGGAATATTATGACTATTTCTTTTTAATTGTTATTTATTTATTTAAAAAATCTACAAGACCATAGGAAAAGAGGGGGTACAATTATACACAGTTTCTACCATCAGAGTTCCATATCCCATGTCCTCCCTTGAAAGCTTTCCTATTCTTAATCCCTCTGGGAGCATGGATCCAGTGTCATTATGGGGTCCAGGAGATGGAATGTCTGACTTCTGTGATTGCTGCTCTGCTGAACATGTGTGTTGGCAGGTCGATCCATAATCCCAGCTTGTCCCTATCTTTCCTTAGTGGGGAAGGGCTCTGGAGAGGTGGAAGTCCAGGGTAATTGGTGAGGTCCTCTGTCTGGAGAAGTCAGGTTGGCATCACGGCAGCATCTACAACTTGGTGGCTGAAAAAGCATTAAGATAAAAAGCAGAACAAAATGTTTAATAATCACAAGCCTAGAAGCAACAATATAGCAGATGAGATTTGGGGGTCTCCATTTAAGAAAAATCTGGTAGTCTATTATAGGTATATTCCAAGGGACCCATGACTACTAATTTTTGCCTTAGCATGACAGCTAACATGCATGTGGACCAAAGGTATTATCTGGGGGAATGTCAGAGTTGAAAAAAGGATTAGAGAGCTAGATCAGGGCAGAGAGCAGCTCCCAAATAAGGGAAAGGTATATAAGTATCATTTTATGGTGCCTTTTTTTTATTTAGGCCTTTCTACTTACTTGCTGTTTGGGGTCACTGCAAACTATTGTGTACTTTTGCTTTAAGGTGTATAGTTTCCCCTGATTTATGGGTACATGTGCACATGTGTTCTGCCTCATGGGCCCTGATCTATATCTAGGTTTTGTGGCTTTGTTAGGAGGTTCACCACCCAATGTGGAGTTGAGCAGTCCTATGAGCTAGGAATGGAGCTGAAGGGTTGACATTTCAGACCTGGTATCGCTGGACACACTCTAAAGTGAAACATGTTGAGGTGGTACTGTCAGCACTGATTTGGTTGAGCTCAGCAGATGCTGTATCAAATGGTATGTTGGATTTTGTCAAATGCTTTCTCTGCGTCTATTGAGATAGTCATGTAGTTTTTGGTTTTGCTTTTAGTGATGTGGTAAATCACATTGATTGACAGGTATATTGAACCACTCTTGCATTCCTAGGATAAATTCCACTAGGCCGTGATGAACAATTTTTTTTACTATACTGCTGTATCTGATTCGTTAGGATTTTGTTCACTATTTTAGCATCTGTGTTCAACAGAGATGTAGTTTTCCTTTTTTAGCTATATCCCTATCTGCTTTTGGTATCAGAATGATGTTGGCCTCATAGAAATTGGAAGGGAGGGTTCCTTTGCCTTCAACATTTTCGAAAAGCTTTAAAAGTCTCGGTATTAGTTGTTTCCTGGAGGTTTTTTAGAATTTAATTGTAAAGCCATCTGGATTATGACCAGTTCTTTTGCTCGTTCAGCATTACAAGCATTATGTATCTTACTGTGCCCGGAAACAGAAGAGAAATGGGCATCTGAAGACAGACACTACTGAGACTAAAATATTGGTAGTCCAAATAAGTAAGGGAAATGGAACTGGTTTAGAATCCTTTAGAGATCTTGAAGTCCATTAAGTTACATGATAATACTATATGTGTACTCTTCATATATGCTGACACAAAGAGAACAGTTGTAATTTCCAGTCACATAGACTAAGGTTAAGAAAAATAAGTAAGGGGAGTTGGTCAGTAGCACAGCGGGTTAAGAGCACATAGCACAAAGCACAAGGACCAGCATAAGGATCCCAGTTAGAGCCACAGGCTCCCTGTCACTTCACAGGCGGTGCAGCAGGTCTGCAGATGTCTGTCTTTCTTCCTCTCTGTCTTCCCCTTCTCTCTCCATTTCTCTTTGTCCTATCCAACAAGGACAACAAATAACCTCAACAATGATAAAATAGCAAGGGCAACAAAAGAGAATAAATAAATAAATAAAATTAATTAAAACAATGAAAAAGGAAGTAGGCATTCACATATATTCAGTTCTAATAACATGTAGTAAAATTCACAAATATTCTGCATAGGAGAACTGTTAAGAACATTTTTTATCCAGGTATCTTAATGTTTATACTCATTTTAGGTTAAGAATAATACTACCTTGATAGCTTTTTCAAAGTAATGACTCTTAACTTTTGAAGTGTGATATTGCCTTTTGAGTGCTTTCTTGCATTTTTAAGATGTTAAAGGAGAAATTTCCATTGATAAGCAATATATTTGTAATTACTATTAAGGAGTATTGTTTGGCTCAATTTCAGATTTAAGAGAACATTTATCTCTGAGTGAAATGCACTGCACTTTTTATTCTTTGGAGTGTGCTAGCATTCATTCACTATGATTTATTGCACTTCTGTTGCTTATTTACCTTAAATTACATTTCATTGTTTCCATCTTGAAGTAATAGTGTCATCATCATGAATGAGTTTCTTGCAACAAAAAAGTATATACCTGCTGTTTTCCATCTGCTTTTCTTGCTCTCTCACCTTGCTGAAGAACCTAAGAAGATACATAATAAATCAGACAAAAGAAAAGAAAAAAGTCTGGTACAAGGCATTGCTTTTTACCTACAGAAATCTTGAAAAAAAAAAAATCAAGGTGATTTGTAAAATTGAAAAAAATATAGATGTATTTCATATTCAGGGAGAGTGTGACTATTATTTTCTTATACTATTTGTTTTGCAACATTAAACAGAGTCAAAAGGAAAAAAATAATGTGTACATATAATGATGCATGCTTATAATTTTTCAAACTTTGCAGTCTGTTCATTTTTAAAATGAATAACAAACATAGACTCAATGTAAAATGTTATAATCAGATAAAGCATAGTAAGTTATCTGCCTTCAAAAATTACAGATGAAATTTATTTATACTTTTCTACTGAAAAGAAAAAAAAAGTCTGTGAGATACATTGTGCTTCATTTCAAATTCCCCTACAGCTTAATGAAATGTATGTCTGTCTTCACAAGTGCTCTGTGTTTAAGATAGGATGCAAAATACGTAAATGATGTTTCACTCGATTCAGATGGACCATTCATCCTTACAGATTTTATTGCTCTGGGAATGAAAGCGAAGAACTAAACAAAATATATGCATACTTTCAAAATATTTTATTAATGCAACCATGAAATACTCAATCACTTTAATTTTTTTTTTTTGCTTTTACAGATAGATGAAGTGAGTTGTGATAATGTGGCATAATTTACATAAGCAGTTCAATCAAGAGGTCCCCTACCCCTTAGGCTTTTCAGTTAGCCACTTTGAATCTCATGAAAATATATTGTATATTTATATAAAATAAATAAATATAGATACACAATAGAGTCTAATGTAGTATGTATAAAGACTTTCCACTTGTAATACATATTCAATTTTATATCAGGTAAATGTTTCACCTGAAAAAGAGATTTTTTTTTACAATTTGTTTTTTCTATTCACTTATCTAAACAGTCATTAGTGCAAAATTTTAAGTGGTCATCATCTCCTCAGACAATAACTAGGATTCACCTGCATATCACATTTCAGGCTCAGGAAAAAAATTAATATAGCCACAGGCCCTTTGGTATATAACTAAAATATACCTACTAGCTATCTACAGAATGGAAGACACACACCCCCCATCTTCATCTGCACTACTCCAGCTTTTAGGTTCATGATTAGTCAATACCTTGTTTGGCTCTATACATTAACTCTCTTTTTCAGCCCCCAGGTTCCAGATGCTAGCATGATGCTAACCAGACTTCCTGGACAGGGGAACCAACCAATGTGTCCTGGAGCTCTGATTCCCCAGAACCCTGCCCCACTAGGGTAAGAGAGAGGCAGGCTGGGAGTATGGATTGACCTGCCAATTCCCATGTTCAGCTGAAAAGCAATTACAGAAGGCAGACCTCCCACCTTCTGTACCCCACAATGATCTTGGGTCCATACTCCCAGAGAGTTAAAGAATAGGAAAACTATCAAGGGAGGTGATGGGATATGGAGTTCTGGTGGTGGGAATTGTGTGCAGTAGTACCCCTCTTATCCTATGGTTTTGTCAGTTTTCTTTAAAAAAAAAAATTCTAAGTGGTATTCCTGCTTGTATTTTCCTCCATTCAAAACCATTCCAAATGTCAGATCTAAAAGAGTAAATAAAACACCAAAATCTAATCTGGAGAATAGTTAATCCATTTATTCATTTCTTTAAAAAATACTATAATTCGGGGTCAGGCAGTAGTGCAGCTGGTTAAGCGCACATGGTGCAAAGTGCAAGGACCAGCATCAGGATCCCTGTTTGAGCCCCCCCCTCCACCTGCAGAGGGGTCTTCACAAGCAGTGAAGAAGGTCTGCAAGTGTCTTTTTCTCCCCCTGTCTTTTCCTCCTCTCTCTATTTCTCTCTGTACTATCCAACAATGACAGCAATGACAACAACAACAATAATAACAACAACAATGATGATAAACAAGGGCAGCAAAAGGGGAAAAAAAAAAGTTCCAGGAGCAGTGGATTCCTAGCGCAGGCACCGAACCCCAGTGATAACCCTGGAGACAAAAAAAAAAAAACAAAAACTATAATCACATGAGTTATTCAAACATATTTTTAAAACTCCTATGAAAGTCAGATTCTGAAGTTTGTTTACTGAAAGACTAACTTGTTTGTTATATGATAGGAAAATTCTACTAAAATTTAAAATTCTTCACTGGAGAGAGAGTGAGCAAGCAAGCTAGTATTCTCTGGTTTGTACATGTGCCTTGCCATGCATGAGTCAGTACAGGTTACAACCCTAGCATAACAGAATGATGCTCTGTTACTGGGGGAAGTTCCAGAGCACTGTTTCTCTCTCTCTCTCTCTCTCTCTCTCTCTCTCTCTCTCTCTCTCTCTCTCCCCTCTCTCTCCTCTCTCTTTCTCTCTCTTTTTCACTTGCTCTCCATGAAAAAGAAACCCAGAACAGTCAAGTCATTCCTTTCTGATACCAAAACTCTTTGAAATAATTCTTTGAAAATTCCTTATAAGAAAAAGATCAGATCATTGTTCCTCAGGCATGGAGATATACGCTCCATCTATTGAGTCCCTTTCCTAATTCTGCATTATTGGGATTTTATGTTCTTGTCTGCAAGCCTCATGATGTCATTTGCCATGGTATAGAATCATTTAATGGTTGTGAGAACATAAGTGTAAATCAATTATTTATTACAAGAATCTGGTATTAATACAGCCTGAGATGACTTCCTAAGGAAATATAGAAAGATCCAAAAAGTGAGTCTCATCACTCATGTTGGGTCAAGTCATGTAAATAAAGTGAGATAGCAGAAAGAAACCTTAAGAAAATGGAAGTTGAGGCTCGGGTGGTGGCACACCTGTATAAGCGCTCATATTACAGTACACAAGAATCCAGGTTCAAGTCCCTGGTCCCCACCTACAGAGGAAAGTTTCACAAGTAGTGAAGTAGAGCTGCAGGTGTCTCTCTGTCTCTCTTTCTTTCTATTCCCCCTCCCCTCTCAATCTATGAATCTCTATTCATAATAAATAAATGAATAAATAAATATTCTTTAAAAATATGGGAATACCGGGAGTCCGGCGGTAGCGCAGCAGGTTAAGCGCAGGTGGCGCTAAACTCAAGGACTGGCAAAAGGATCCAGGTTTGAGCCCCCGGCTCCCCACCTGCAGGGGAATCGCTTCACAGGCAGTGAAGCAGGTCTGCAGGTGTCTGTCTTTCTCTCCTCTTCTCTGTCTTCCCCTCCTCTCTCCTTTTCTCTCTGTCCTATCCAACAACAATGACATCGATAATAACTACAACAATAAAAAAAAAACAAGGGCAACAAAAGGGGAATAAATAAATAAATAAATAAATAAAAATTTAAAAATATATATGGGAATACCAAACCAGGTTATAAATGTCTATCAGTTGTCCAAAATCCCAAACAAATAACAATAAAATAACACACATAGATGGCAAAAAATAATAATATATGACTTGTTCTCTGGATCTTGAATCAGACATCATACATTTGTGTCTAGAATATTTTTTCAAAATTTGTTTGAGGTAATGTTTCTCTTTTGTTTTTTTATTTTTTTAATTTTTTTTATTTCCTTTATTTATTTATTGGGTAGAGATAGCCAGAAAATTAGACGGAAGGGGAAGATTGAGGAGAGAGACAGATAGATACCTGCAGCACTGCTTAACTACTTGCAAAGATTTCCCACTGTATGTGGGGAATGGGGACTCGAAGCTGGGTCCTTGTACACTGTGCTCTCAACCAGGTATGCCAGCACACGGCCCTTCTAGAAGATTTTAATTTTTTTTTCATCTTGATGTTTATAAGTTTATCTTTCCCAGAGTTATTAGAGGATATTTGTTTTGGTAGCAACTAGTGACACAAGGATGAAATTCTTGCATCTACTGACATTATAGTTGCTAATGGTGTCTGTCAAGATCACTACTACAAGAGTTCAATGAATGTCTTTCTTATTTTTCAGAACTCTTTTTTCTAGGTTGCTTGCCATGCAGAAGTTGGTTAGGAATGTGGTGAGGAACAACTTCCTACACCTGGAAACAGTACCAGATATACTACATGAATCTCATGAGGTATATATTCATGTCAGCTTACCAGTGTGTGAAAATTAGAACTAGCTTTGCTATTCTCGCAATCATTAGAAAACCTCTTTTCAAAGTTAACCCAATTACCAAATAATGTGATGATAATATTAACTATCGATTGTCTTTTGGAAACCTAAGACAGCAGGAACCTCACATCTCCACTATAGAGCCCCTACTTCCCCCAGTCCTGGAACCCTTGGATAGGGCCCACTTTCCCGTATGCCTCTCCCAATCCATATCAAATAATATTGCATCCGCCGATCACAACCTAACCAACGCAACGATTGCCACCTCAACATGCTTCACTTCAGACTGTGTCCAGAGACTTCACTTGTGGAATGACAACCCTTCAGCTTCATTACTCGGGTGAGACCTTTCCTTTCATAATATACTCTAATTTCATCTCAGGTGGTTCAGTTTCTAACAAAGTCCCAAAACCTAGATATAACCAGTTTATGTGAGAGAGAGCATATGTTCACACGTATCCATAAACTACTGCAAAATATATACCTGAAAGCAGAAGTACACTAGAGTTTGCAGTGAGTATCCCCCCAACACTTCCTCTCCACTATTCCAAGCTTTGGGTCCATGATTGCTCAACAATTTGTTTGGCTTCGAATATTAACTCTCTTTTCAGTCACCAGGTTCCAGATGCCATCAGGATGCCAGAAACCAGACCTTCTACCTTCTGCAACCCACAATGACCCTGGGTCCATGCTCCCAGAGGGATAGAGAATGGGAAAGCTATCAGGGGAGGGGGTGGGATATGGAGATTGGGTGGTGGGAATTGTGTGGAGTTGTACCCCTCTTACCCTATGGTTTTGTTAATTAATCCTTTCTTAAATTAAAAAAAAAGAAAAAAAAGGAAAAAAAAAACCTCTTAGCAATTTTTAAGGAGCAGTAAACTCAGAATCTATTGATTACATCCTTAAGATCAATGACAGCATATTAGATCATGAAAATGTGTGTCTAAAAGGTTTACCAGTTAATTAATTAATCTACTTATTAATTTATGTTTTACAGGGGATTCACTATTGCAGACTGTTTCAGATAGAAAAACAGATAACTGGAAAGGGGAAAGACATACAAGGACAGGCACTTCTTCCAAGGAGGTGGGGACCAAGCTTGAACCTAAGTCACATTCATGGTAATGTGAGTTTTTTATCCTAGTGAGTTTTTTAGTTTTGTTTAGTTTTTGGCCCTTGTCAATTTTAATTTTATATATATTCATTCACACTTATTAATTTTTACAAAGGAAGAAGGTTACAGAGGATGGGAACTATTATTAGTATTATTAAATATTTGTTATGTGTGAGAGAGAAAGAGAGAGAAAGAGAGAGAACCAGAGCATAACTGTAGTATATGCAGTTCTGGGGAGCAAACTTGGACCTCATAATTCTAAATGTCAGTATTTTTTCACTGTGACTCCTCATGAGTTGCTATAAAAATTCATTGTCAATTGTCAAGATTATGCAATGTTATTTAAGAAAAGATCTAATCCAATAGTCATTAGAAGAGTGATTTTGGAATTTGTTGATTGAAAATACAATATAAAATAAGTCTTTGCTACTCTAAGAACCACAGGATCTAGAAAAGGAAACCTCAGCTCAGCCCAACACTGATAAGTCTATAATGAAAGGGACTTAATGTAAATACACTATAGGTTAACTGTGTGATCCAGTGGAAGGTGTTGAAAGATCTATACCTATGTTCATAGCAGCACAATTTGTTAGTCAAAACCTGGAAACAACCCAGATGCCCAATAGCAGATAAGTGACTGAGAATGTTGTGGTATACATTTATATACAATGAAATACTATTCAGGTATGAAAAAGGATAAATTCACCTTCTTCACCTATGTTGGATGGAGCTTGAAGAAACTGTGTTAAGTGAGTAAGCCAGATAGAAAAGAATGAATATTGGATAATCTCCCTCATAGATAGAAGTTGAAAAATAAGTTAAAGACTGGGGAGCAGGGGCTTTCAGGTCCTGGTACATGAAGGTGGAGTTAGACTTACACAAGCATTAGGATATTTTGCAGAAAACTGAGCAATTTTACACATGTAACTACAACTGTATTTGCTGTTGACTGAAAACCATTACTCCCTCCAGTAAAAAATAAATACATAAATAAAGAGCTGTGATGAAGATGATCCATATATATCTATCATATCCCTGACCTTAGGCTGCCACAAACATTTCACTGCAATTCAATCCTTACGTCCACAAATTGCCTCCCCCAAGAGTTGTTCAGGAACAGAAACCTACTGGTTAGCAAGGCCTCACTACCTAGACAGTTGCACAAAAGGTGTGTCAGGTGCCTGGTGCCTCTTTATCTGTATGCTACGGAGAAACAGAAGTAGATTCTTTCCTGCTATATCTGAGCTGCTGTTTACCCCTGAAATGTAGCCAAGCAAACCATCTGTTGGGGTTCCTTACCTCTGGAATTCAGAAGCTTTCTTGAATTAGGCTGCTTCTGGGCTTGGGGGTGTGAGTAGGGGGGTGGGATAGTGAACTCACCACTTGCCTTTGTTCTTTGCAGTTGCTATGCACATTCCAAGTTTTTGTTTTTGTTTTTTTCCATGATGTCTTTGTATTCCCTCTGCAGTTTCTCTCCTACTGGCTTGGAAATTGTTTCCATTCAGAGATTCCAGGATCTGAAGAGACTTATTGAGGAGACTTGGCCTACAGTTTTCTTCATGCAGCTATCTTTGCCCCTGTAGTTTTTTTTTTTTTTTAGCTTTCTTTCATCTCTTTTTCTTTCTTTCTCTTTCTTTTTTCCTTTCTTTCTTTCCTTCCTTCTTCCTTCCTTCCTTCCTTCCTTCCTTCCTTCCTTCCTTCTTCCTTTCTTTCTTTCTTTTTAATTTATAAAAAGGAAACATTGACAAAACCATAGGATAAGAAGGTTACAACTCCATACAGTTCCCACCACCAGACCTCCTTATCCCATCCCCTCCCCTGATAGCTTTCCTATTCTTTAACCCTCTGGGAGTATGGATCCAAGGTCATTGTGGGATGCAGAAGGTGGAAGGCCTGGCTTCTGCATTTGCTTTCCCGCTGTACATGTGCATTGACAGGTCAATCCATACTCCCAGCCTGCCTCTCTTTTTCCTTAGTAGGGTGGGGTTCTGAAGAAGTGGAGTTCCAGGACATATTGGTGGGGTTGCCTGTAGTGTTTCTTCTATATTATTATTGGACTTTCAAGCAGAAGGTGCAAGTTCAATACCCTGAGGCATCACATATGCCAGAGCAGTGGTGTAGTTATCTCTTCTTCCTTTCTCTCTTCCATACTTATCAGTAATGTGTGTGTGTGTCTCTGTGTTACTAAGCTCACTGAAATATTGCTTTAGACGTATATATTTAGACTACCTATTAGTATTATTGCCTAAGCTAAAATTGTGTGCTGAACTTTAGCTAATGATGTTCTGAAAGTTATTTTTAAGGACTTTGTTAATATTTTAACTGAAATAGAACACTCTGGCTCCAGTAAGAAAGACTAAAGTAAAATATATCATCTAATTATATAAATGATAAGGAAACACTCTGGTGGGCCATAATAAGAAAATTAAAATAGAATTATGAAAAAGTAAAAATATAAAGAATATCCCATGCAAGCAGGTAGAATTTTAAAAATAAAATTCTTTAAATTCTTAAAATTACTTGAGGTAATGCTTCATTAAAGTCTATTTTTGCCACCTCTTATTTCTGGATCTTTAGTGAATAATAAAGCTTCTATAATGAAGTAATATTACACTTTAATTACTAGTTTATTCTCTCAACATTACTCAAGACTTACTGAAATTCTGATTCTGCAGGAAAAATTTAATAATTTTATATTTTGTATAAATTTTATTTTGATATAATTTTGTTTTAAACTATAAATAAATTCCAGATGACAGAGAGAATTATAAGAGAATCTCATTTGTTAAAAGGAAGAGTTATTTGTGAGACATATGTGATATTAGCCTACTACTCAATACAGTATTAATTAATAGGAAAATCCTGTTATTGAAAAAAACATTTTTAAATAATTTGTGGGAGAAATTTTTATCTTCCTTATTCCTCCCCAAATCTTTTTAATTGTTGATATTCAGTTCATTTGGATAAAATAGTTAAATTGTTACAAGTAAACATGTTCTCAAGATATACCAGTTCTAACGATTTATATAATGGGTTTGCATTGATTTTAATATTTTTTAATTCTGAAAATTTAGATTGTATATAGTTTTCTTTCTTTCTCATTTCTTATATAAATCATAGTATAATCCTTATGATGCAAATTGCTTAGAGAAAATAATGAAATAACCAATATTTACACTATTTTCATACAGAAATTAGTATTTTTATAGAATAATCATTTAACATTTTGGAATTGTAAAGTATGTTGAGACTAAACCTCAAATTTAATATACAGTATTTACACTAACTATATTTCATACAGAAATCAGTATTTTTACAGAATAATCATTTAACATTTTGGAATTGTAAGTATGTTGCGACTTAACCTCAAATTTAATATACAGTTGTTACCAACTACTGATGCCAACTGAACATTTGCACAAAATAAATGAAACAGTTCATTTTCAATAGCTAGCGAATAAACCCTGATGACCAGAGCAACACCTGTAAGTAAAACTGTCAAGTAGCCCATGCTGCACTTGGTGTGAGAACTAAGCATATGTAGTGTTTGATATTTTAATCATAAGACCAGAACATTAATTTAAGTAAGAGCTTTGTTATAAGCAAGTGGGAGATATATTACTACAGTATATTTATAGTAACAAATGTCAGTCTCAGTGATATTTCTGCAGATAAATAAAAGTTTTGCCATCTCACCAAAGTAAAAGACTCTGGGGTGGGTGGGTGGGGAGAATACAGGTCCATGAAGAATGATAAATGACATAGTGGGGGTTGCATTGTTAAATGGGAAACTGGGGAATGTTATGCATGTACAAACTATTGTATTTACTGTTGAATGTGTTCAGTGAGGAAGCAATTACAGAAGCCAGACCTTCTACCTTCTGCAACCCACAATGACCCTGGGTCCATGCTCCCAGAGGGATAGAGAATGGGAAAGCTATCAGGGGAGGGGGTGGGATATGGAGACTGGGTGGTGGGAATTGTGTGCAATTGTACCCCTCCTACCCTATGGTTTTGTTAATTAATACTTTTTTAAATAAAAAAATAATAAAATAATAAAAAACATTAATTCCCCAATAAAGAAATAAATTTTAAAAAAAAGTTTTGCCAAAGTAAGTACTTTTAGTCTATCATCTATCTGTCTGTCTGTCTATCTATCTATCATCTATCTATCTATCTATCTATCTATCTATTTATCTATCTATCTATCATCTATCTATACCTCCAGAGTTATCACTAGGGCGTGGTACCAGTATCCAATGCTCCCAGTAGCCATTTTTTCTTCCTTTCTTTCTTTCTTTCTTTCTTTCTTTCTTTCTTTCTTTCTTTCTTTCTTTCCATTTTTTAGAAAAAGAGAAATTGATAGGGGAGGTGTAGATACAAATGGAGAAAGACACCTACAGACCTGCTTCCCTGCTTGCGAAGTGACCCCCCTGTAGTGACCCCCTTGTGAGGGTTCTTGTGCTTAGTACTTTGTGTGCTTAACTGGTTGTACCACTCCTGTCTATTTAGTATTAAATATAGCATTCCCACCTCCCTTATCCAAATGTACAGATTCAAAGTATACTGCAAAATTTTAATAATTTTTGGCATGTTAGTGTAGCCAAAAATACTTATAAATGAGAAAAACGTTTTCAATCTAACCTTGATTTTTTTTTTAAATTTTAAATGCTTGTTAAATGTATGATCTTTTCTTGAAGTGGATGTTAGGAGGATTTATCTGTAGTTATGTTTATATGGAGTCAGTGATTGGTCTCCCAGTTGCTTTGCAAGGATAACTAATAATACATTTTATTTGTCATCACCCATTTCTAATATGGTAGCATGTCTTTAGGATGTTAAGCCTAGCATGAGATTTACTGTATTCTCCATTCATTGAAGAATCATCGGAAACCTTATCCTTTTAAGAAAATGAAGGAAGTTGATAAAAATCAGGCTATTTCTCTCTCTCTCTGACTTTTTATGTAATGAGAGAGTCACAATATGATATAAAGTTAATTTATTTGGGGAAAAAAAATCTAAGGACTTAATGCTAATTTGCATAATAATTTGAAACATGTTAAGGCAAGATAGAAATATAAAATCTACATATACATGACCAAAAGTCAAGTCTCAAATATTTAAATATTAAAAATTCTTCATCTGAGTACATTTATAAGCCATATATAGAACAATATTATATTTGTTAAAGGGTGTATTAAGCAGTTTCTTATTCTAATTATGATCCCTATTTTTATATTTAATCTGAAATATATATAACTGAGTGCTTAGGCTACAGTAATATTGTTGAATTTTTAGTCCAGTTAGGACTGGAACTTAAATGTGACAGAATAAATGTTTATATTTTTCTCATCCAAGGTATAATAGATGACTTCACTATAGTAATTAGGAGTACATTTATTCTGATTATTTTAATTGTTATAACTTAGTAAGTTAGTAAGTAGTCTGCCTGCCTTAGATTCAAATTAAGTTGTTTTGATCACACTTAAAAAAAATCCCCATTACACATTTAAACCATAATATTAAGTTTAAATTTATAATAAAGCCATCAGTCATTTGTATTTATCAACTATAACTTTGTATCACATAAGAGAATATAATGACAGAGAAATTATTTGAATAATTAAGCTAAAACTTTCCAAACTATATGAGTCAACATCTGGCAAATTTACAAGAGAAAAGCATTAGAATTTTTATGACATGTAGTCTCAATTCATTCACTGCAACTAATGTTTATGAGTTACAATATGGAAACGTGTTCTGCTTCTCTATTCCCCTATCTTCAACATAGATTACACTACCGAATAAAAATATATTTTGTGTATCAATTAGTGAGTAAATAGATCTAGATAAATATGTACATATTCAATATAGCAACATTTTAAGTAGTTTATGAAGCTGTCAAGAAAATATTTTTTACATATTGCTTAAGAAACCAGTGCTGACTTAAACACAAAAACAAAGTCAAAATTTTTGTGCTAAAACACAAAGAAAAGAAAGTGAATATATTGTGTTTAAAAGGAAAAGAAATTATTCAGCTCACATTTTTAAAAAAATACTTTTATACTCATTGTACATGTCCACAAAATGAAAAGAATAGCGTAGTGTCATTTTTGATAAATTGGATGTACACAGACATATATAATATTCTCAAATTAAGTGCTTTGTCAAAAATGATCTGATTTATTTATGTAATCTACAGTTTTAAAATTGAAATAACTGTTGTATTCCTGGAGATTTTACCACAAAACAGAACGCAGAAAATTATGCCACTCTGTTTTACTATAAAGGCTTCATATTTATGTCCTTGTATTTTTTTGTTTATTATAACCAAAGCTCCACTGCTCTGCACCAACCTTTTTTTTTTTTCTGATGGAAAGAGAGAGGGGAGAGAGGGGTGGGAGGAAAACTGAACTATTTCCTAATGTGGTAGGGGGATGGAGCCACTTCTTGGATACATGCTTAACAAAACAGGAACATAATCCAAATGAATTATTTTGCCCCTCCTCAAGTGTTTGTAGTTTTAAACTGTGGATGAACTAGTGTCACTAATGCTGGCCAATGTGCTTTTAGAAATATCTTTCAGGTGAGCCTGGCTGTGGTGCACTAGGTTAAGTACAAATCATCACCACTTGTAAGGACCAGGGTTCAAGGCCCCTTCCCATTGACAGGGGCAAGATTCAGGAATGGTGAAACAGTGCTGCAGGTGTCTCCTGTTTTCCGTTCTTCTCTACCTTCCCATCTCATTCAACTTCTCTCAGTCCTATTATAAATTAATTAACAAATGAATATTAAAGAAAAAATTCCAGCAGCTAGATGTTAACCGAGTAAAACTAATGAAAAATTAGTTTTCATTGAGAATTGAGACGTCTACAAACATATGTATTAAAGGCTATACTGTAATCCATTAACCCCTGAAAAATAATAATAGACAAATACATAAATAATAATACCCTTGGGTCATAAATTATCAATATCCTTTCACTATACAAATTTTCCAAATTCTCTTCAAAATATTTTATAGGTATTCTTAAAGAATAACCTAGTGGGGGTTGCATTGTTATGTGGAAAACTGAGAAATGTTATGCATGTACAAACTAAAAAAATTAAGATTGAATAAGGATTATATAAAAATAATAAGTCTTTGAGATGTGGGAAGTGTGGAGTCACAGAACTTTGGTGGTGAGACTCGATGGAACTATATAATCTTAGAATATTGCAACTGACTATTGATCAAAAATGGGAATTAAAATGTGTACACACAGTCTGAGTAAGGGAGTATACAGTTTTCTGATAATAAGCTTGTCAGGCAACAGCAGTAAATGCTAATTGTATACTATGTAAAACAAATATTTTTTTCATATTAACAACTATCTAAAACAAAATATATTTAAATTCATAGTTTATCTTCTATGACTATAAACTCCCTTACTTTTTTCTTTAGTATTTATTTCACCTAACATATTTGAAGAGAATTATCACACCTGCTAAGGAATTTCCATTACCCATGAAATGTAGTACAAAATTGAAATAGAATATTCACGGAAAATCTGTTTCTGGAGGCCATTTCAATATACTCATAAATATTCAACCCCAAAAAAAGAAACAGATCCAGTACCACATTCTTGTCTTGAATTCATTTTCTTTATGAAGCCACACAATTACATTTTGTGACTATAAAGGGCATACAAATGCTATTGTATTTCTGCAGTTTTCTACTATGTTTCTACTTTATTGAAAGACTGAGGAAAAAGGAGACATGACTATAGATCAATTCTGGCATAAAATGATGCTACATGTTGAAACTGTGCCATCTTGTGCCTCAGTGTACACTTTGTTCTCTAGTGGGCAAAGCTATCACCCCTGTGATGTTTTTCATGTAGCAATATTATTCACTGCATCAAAATAGAAGAAGTCCTTGATTAAAAAAATATATTCTTGAATTATACCCAACTGATAGATGAAATTTTATTAAAATTCTTTAATTTTAAATCTTTAGTAGGACTTATAGACCCGACTAGATTAAAATAAATGCATCTACTAAAATATATGCATCTACCTAGTTTTTTTTCCTAAGATTTTCTTCTTTTTTTAAAATTTTTACTTCTTCCCCCCTTTTGTTGCCCTTGTTGTTTTATTCTTCTTTTTTGTCGTCATTGTTGGATAGGACAGAGAGAAATGGACAGTGGAGGGGAAGACAGAGAGGGAGAGAGAAAGACACCTGCAGACCTACTTCACTACCTGTGAAGCAACTCCCCTGCAGGTGGGGAGCTGGCCACATGAACTGGGATCCTTATGCTGGTCCTTGCGCTTTGCGCTACATAAGATTAACCCACTGTGCTACTGCTGGACTCCTGTACCTAGTGTTATTTAACATTTTATCTATGAACGTTGCCATTGCTTGTTAGATGTCATAGAGCATGTTATTCAGAGTCTGGAGAATTATATTGTTCTAAGGAACAGACAATATATATATATATATATATAGTGACAGTTATTTCCATACAGGTAGAGAGATTTTTGAATAGTTCAGGAAAGAAGGCTCAGATTGAAACTTATTTATCTTGTACTAGGAGATAAGATACATGTGCTAATATTTATGTCATAAAATTAGGGGCTCTAATTTATAAGCAAAATATATCGTAGTGGGCAGCATTTATTCTTATCTTCTGAAGAATTATGTTATTATTGTAAAGTGGATTGAAATCAAAATCCACAAACAGAAATTTGAATACAATACAATTCATTATATAAATATTGAATCATATTTTTGTATCCAGCAAGTAAAACTTTATGTTCATATTGAACAAAAATAAAATGCATAAGTAAATGAACAAGGTTTGTATGATTTTTAGAGCATTGTGAAACGGTTGCTGTTATTTAGTGCTTTTCTCACTCACTCTCTTTTACTGCATTTAAGAAATAATGAGATGCTTCTTACAATCAAAAACTATTAATACAATAGTTATAGTCTAGTATATTGTGATCAGTTATAATAGCTATAAAAGTGAACAGAGTGAATTTTCTGTCAGTTTATAACTTGAAATGCATGAGATGTGAAAAATAACTGCAGTTTTCCTTTTTAATATTGCAGATTTTTTTACGTTGTATGTTTGTACACGTAGTTTTTGATGTTTCGCTTCTAAAAATTATATATATACCAAGTCCACTTTGTGAAAAAGCATATCTATAAAATACAAAGAACCGCATGCTGCTTTTCTTCTTCAATTCATCTTCTTTTAAATAGTCTTTTTAAAACTCAGTGGAATCTCATTTTAATATTAATTGTAACGTTTTGCACTTGGAGAGTGCTTTCCCTCTGATGAAAGGAATGAAAAATCTTAGCTATCAGCCAGGACAAATATATGAAGAAGGACTCTATAAATGAAAACCCAATTTAAACTAGGAAGCGATTTGAATTCATACCCCCTTTCAATAGCGCACTGGGAAAAGAAGCAATTTTCCACCAAACTTTAAGGTTTACAGCAGAAAAGAAAGGTACATTCCACTACTGGAGACCTTGTGGTTCGAAAGACCTATGGGAAGAAGGAAGAGCAAGAATTACACACTAAACCTGTCTACATAAAGCTGATAAAATGGATTATAGCCTAAGCATGCTCAGGTTCATGCCAGGGAGCACAACTTTGTAAGTGATACATTTCTAGGCAGTGCATACTGATCAAGATGCTCAGGGGCACAGTAGAAAACACACACTCTCTCTCACTCTCTCTCTCTCTCTTTTTCTCTCTCCATTTTCCCACGCTGTTCTGTGTGTACATAAATGAACGTATGTATTGTTGTACACATTTTGGTTTAAATTCTTACAACATTGTTGACATAAAGACTCAAAGACATATTATCTTTATTTGAAAAGTGGAGCTAATGTCATATTTCTAGGTATATTATGTGATTAAATCAAGATATATTAAGTAACTTTAATAGGTAGATGTCCACTTGTAAATAATCATTTTACTTCATTGTTTTCAACAAATAATAACTGTCACTAGCATCTCATTAAGTGGTAGCTTCTCAAATGACAGAATTAGTAAAATTTAGTAGCAAGTTTTATGTCTTTTATTCAAAGAAAGACAGCTCAAGGATGGGGGCATATACTATCACAAGCAGATGAATAATCATTAAAAGTAATTTTGGGCAAGGGCAAGTGTTACACATTATAATAGAGGAAATAAGAATAACTGGTTAGACAGCCAGAAATTCTCACACAAGACTAGTGGGTCCTGTTTAGTTTTTTGTTTGTTTGTTTTTTTATCAGAATACTGTTCAGTTCTGAAATATGGTAGTGCGAGGGATTGAACCAATGCATCTCTAGAGTCTCAAGCTGTTGTCCTACCAATGTTAGGACCTTCTGACCTCCTTTTTAGTAAGGGAAACTGATAAAGCTAGTTTGGAGACCTATGTCTGTGTTTGATTCTCTGGACAATGAGTATTTCCCATAAGTGCATGCTGCCCTAGCTTTAGATTTATAGAATAGGCTGGGTCATTAGGGAGTCCTTCATTTTATTTTATGATTTTTAAGTTATATACTTATTTATATAACTTAAAAGCCAGGCTCAGCTTGATGGAGCTATCCTCTGCTATGGCTGGTTGCTGAGGCAAAAATGTAATGATTGCTTGGGAGGGACTCTGGTATTCACTGGAAAGTTCATCTACAAGAGGTGTGGATTGGTCCGGGATACTGTCTGAAATCTTCCAAGGGGCTAATGTGTTGGGCAAGACTTCATTTTCTTTTTTTTTTTTATTTTAAATTTTTTTATTTAAGAAAGGATTAGTGAACAAAAGCATAAGGTAGGAGGGGTACAACTCCACACAATTCCCACCACCCGATCCCCATAACCCACTCCCTCCCATGGTAGCTTTCCCATTCTCTATCCCTCTGGGAGCATGGACCCAGGGTCGTTGAGGGTTGCAGAAGGTAGAAGGTCTGGCTTCTGTAGTTGCTTCCCCGCTGAACATGGGCGTTGACTGGTCGGTCCATACCCCCAGTCTGCCTCTCTCTTTCCCTAGTAGGGTGTGTCTCTGGGGAAGCTGAGCTCCAGGACACATTGGTGGGGTCTTCAATCCAGGGAAGCCTAGCCAGCATCCTGGTGGCATCTGGAACTGCAAACTCTAGTGTAATCCTGCTTTCAGGTATAAATTTTGCAGTAGTTTATGGATACGTGTGCACATAAGCTCTCTCTCACAGAAACTGGTGTATATCTAGGTTATGGGACTTTGTTAGAAAGTGAACTACCTGAGATGAAATTAGAGTGTACTATTAAAGGAAAGGTCTCACCCGAGTAATGAAGCCGAAGGGTTGTCATTCCACACGTGAAGTCTCTGGACACAGTCTGAGGTGAAGCATGTTGAGATGGCAATCGTTGCTTTGGTTAGGTTGTGATCGGCGGATGCAATATTATTTGGTTTGGATTGGGAGATGTATACGGGAAAGTGGGCCCTATCCAAGGGTTCCAGGACTGGGGGAAGTAGGGGCTCTATAGTGAAGATGTGAGGTTCCTACTGTCTTAGGGTTCAAAAAGACAATCAATAGTTAATATTATCATCACATTATTTGTTAATGGGTTAACTTTGAAAAGTCCCTTTGTTATGGTTTGCTGTACAGTACCCAGTATCTTGTATATAGCTGTGCTATTGGAAGCTTGTAATCTACTTGGTCTAGGCTTTTGAGAGAGTCCGTATATCAAATACATAGCCTATATATTAAAAAGATTCAGTTTGTGTTTTGAGAAACTTTGAGACATACAATTGATTTCCCCCTCTCATATTAATTAACTACTGATTTATATGTCTACATTTTGCTAGGAGTGTACATAAACACCATTCCCACCACCAAAGGACTGTGACCCATCCCTCCCGCCCACTCCCACGCCCCACTGGCCCAGGAAGCTACATGTCTACCCCTCACCACTGGGTTTTTACTTTGGTGCCCTACTTACAATTTGATCAGGTCCTGCTTTTAGTTTCCCTTTCAGATCTTCTAAGTCAGCTTCTGTTGATGAGTGGGATCATCCCATACTCATCTTTATCTTTCTGACTTAGTTCACTTAACGTAATTCCTTCTAGCTCTGTCCAAGATGGGTCAGAGAAGGTGGGTTCATTGTTCTTCATAGCTGCATAGTATTCCATTGTGTATATATACCACAGCTTTCTCAGCCACTCATCTGTTGTTGGGCACCTGGGTTGCTTCCAGGTTTTAGCTATTATGAATTGTGCTGCTATGAACATAGGAGTACACACCTCTTTTTGGTTGGGTGTTATGGAGTCCTTGGGGTATAACCCCAGGAGAGGAATTATTGGGTCATATGGAAGGTCCATGTCTAGCCTTCTGAGAGTTTTCCAGACTGCTCTCCACAGAGGCTGTACCAATTTACATTCCCACCAGCAATGTAAAAGGGTTCCTCTGTCGCCACATCCTCTCCAGCATTTGTTGCTGCTGTCCTTTTTGATGTATGCCATTCTTACAGGAGTGAGGTGGTATCTTAGTGTTGTCTTAATTTGCATTTCTCTGACAATCAGTGACCTAGAGCAGTTTTTCATATGTTTGTTAGCCTTTTGGATCTCCTCTGTGGTGAATGTTTTGTTCATTTCCTCTGCCCATTTTTGGATGGGGTCATTTGCTTTTTTGCGGCTAAGTTTGCTGAGCTCTTTATATATTTTGGTGATTAGTTTCTTGTCTGATGTCTGGCATGTGAAGATCTTCTCCCATTCTGTGAGGGGTCTCTCTGTTTGTTTAATAGTTTCTTTGGATGTGCAGAAGCTTTTCAATTTGATGTAGTCCCATTGGTTTGTTTCTGCTTTAGTCTTCCTTGCAATTGGGTTTGATTCATCAAAGATGTCCTTGAGGTGTAGGTGGGAAAGTGTTTTACCAATGTTTTCCTCTAAGTATTTGATTGTTTCTGGTCTGACATCTAGGTCTTTGATCCATTTGGAGTTGATTTTTGTTTCTGTTGAGATAAAGTGGTTCAATTTCATTCTTCTGCATGTTTCAACCCAGTTTTCCCAGCACCATTTATTGAAGAGAGCCTCCTTCTTCCATTTAATACTTTGGGCCCCCTTATCAAAGATTAGATGCCCATAGGTGTTGGGATTTACTTCTGGGCTTTCAATTCTGTTCCACTGGTCTGTGTGCCTATTTTTGTTCCAGTACCATGCTGTTTTGATGATGAAGGCTTTGTAATATAGGTTAAGGTCTGGGAGTGTGATGCCTCCATTTCTGTTTCTTTTCCTTAAGATGGTTTTGGCAATTCTAGGTGTTTTCAGGTTCCAGATAAATGATTGTAGTGTTTGTTCTATTCTCTTAAAGTAGCCTGGTGGAACTTTGATGGGTATTGCATTAAATTTGTATATGGCTCTGGGGAGAATATTCATTTTGATGATATTTATTCTTCCAATCCATGAGCATGGGATATCTTTCCATTTCTTGGTATCAGTTTCTATCTCCTTGACTAGCGACTCATAGTTTTCAGTATACAAGTCTTTCACTTCTTTGGTCAACTTTATTCCTAGGTATTTGATTGATTTTGCTGAAACAGTAAATGGGAGTGATTTCTGGATGTCTTCTTCTTCAGATTTAGTGTTTGCATAAAGAAATGCCACTGATTTTTGTACATTGATTTTGTAGCCTGATACCTTGCTATATTGCCTAACAACTTCCAGTAATTTTCTACTGGATTCTTTAGGTCTTTCTATGTATACTATCATATCATCTGCAAATAGTGAGAGCTTGACTTCTTCCCTTCCAATCTGTATCCCTTTGATTTCTTTCTCTTGCCTGATTGCTATGGCAAGAACTTCCAATACTATGTTGAAGAGTAACGGAGACAGTGGACAGCCCTGTCTAGTCCCCGATCTGAGGGGGAATGCTTTCAGCTTCTGTCCATTGAGTATGATGTTGGCTGTAGGTTTGCTATATATAGACTCCACTATCTTGAGGAATTTTCCATCTATTCCCATTTTTTGTAGAGTTTTGAGCATGAGTGGGTGTTGGATTTTGTCAAAGGCTTTCTCTGCATCTATTGAGATAATCATGTGGTTTTTGGCTTTGCTTTTATTGATGTGATGAATGACATTGATTGATTTACGGATGTTGAACCAGCCTTGCATTCCTGGAATGAATCCCACTTGGTCATGATGAACAATCTTTTTGATGTGTTGCTGTATCCGGTTGGCCAAGATCTTGTTTAATATTTTGGCATCTATGTTCATCAGAGATATTGGTCTGTAGTTTTCCTTTTTTGTTCTGTCCCTATCAGCTTTTGGTATCAGGGTGATGTTGGCTTCATAAAAGGTGGAAGGGAGTATTCCTGTTTCTTCAATCTTATGGAATAGCTTAACAAGTATGGGTATTAACTGTTTCCTGAAAGTTTTGTAGTTATTGGAAGTCTTCTTTTGAGACATAGGTAGCCATCTGCCTAAGTTTAGCAAAGATTTTACCACAGATCCAGCTCAATCTCTGGAGAAGACTAGCAGATTTGGTTGTTAGGTCATCATCTTGTCAGAAGTTTCTACTACTGAGTCACTTTTATTTAATTTTATCATTGGTAGGGATTCACAATTTTGTGTCAGATTTTTCAGGTAGAAAGACAGAGGTACAGAGAAGACAGAGGGGGTGATAAGACAACACGAAAGTTTTTTTTTTTCCACAGTGTGGTTGGTGTTGGTTGAACATGAACCTACCTATGCATTATATACAACAAAACAGGTACACTACATGGGTGAGTCATCTTTTCAGTATTTCAGTCACTTTTAAATGACTAAGAATAGGTTACATTGAACACAATCATCATGATAGTTATGGGAACTGTTGTTTGTTTGTTTGTTGGATTACAAAGCATGTATTGTCTTTTTGATAAAGGTCAATGCCAATTATACTTTTATTTGGAAACAAGCTTATTAATAGTCTATATTTTTCTTTATTTCAAAATATTAATTTTCTAAAGAATAGTAATACAGAAGGCCATTAAGGAATTATGACAACTCTATTTAGAAGCAAGCACAATCTGTTTATGGCAATTATGTTGACATTGGATCTTACTTCACTATTGAATCAGTTAATTCCTCTTCTTATATACTTTTCTCAGTTTTCCTTGGTCAAGTGCATTTTCACTTGCCAAGGTAATGAAAGTAGAAAAGAATCCAGAGTCTTGCTTGACACCCATATTACTTTTAATAGTAGCAAGTGAGTTGGAGAAACTGGTAAGTGTACAACCATGTAAGTGCACAAACATGTTGTGGAATGCATCCCTGAGCCCTTAAAGAAAATGCAGGTGACTTACACAAACACAACAAGTGACATCACTATGATCTTAAGACCAGAAAATACTAAAATAAAATGAAGCTTAATCTAGAAGTACTGTGTTATTAATTTCTCCACCTTGGTCTCAAAGGGAAAGGCCCTTTAGTCATTGACTAATGATTAACCATCAGATGCTGGTGATTAGCATTTCATGCCTTCGAGGGACACAGCATAATGGTTATGCAAAAAGACTTCCATGCCTGAGGCTCCAAGGTCCTAAATTCTATCCCTCACACCACCATAAACCAGAGCTGAATAATACTCTAGTCTCTCTTTCTGTAGCTCTTTCATTAAAACAAACCACTCTGGCAGTATTCAGCCTACTTCAGGTAGTTTTGAGATAGATCTTGTTAAGTACCACTGCCTGGACTTTTTATTTTTCATATTCAACCCCACTCTCTCAAAACTAGACCACCCTCTCACCCTTATGTTTGAACCCTACATTTCCTATAAGAAATTTCCACTTTTGGTAGTTGGGCAGTAGCACAGTGGATTAAGCACATATGGAGCAAAGCTCAAGGACCCTGGGAAAGATCCCAGTTCTAGCCCTGGCTCCCCACCTGCAGGGGTGTGGCTTCACGGGAGGTGAAGCAGGTCTGCAGGTGTCTCTCTTTCTCTCCCCCTCTCTGTCTTTCCCTCCTCTCTCCATTTCTTTCTGTCCTATCTAACAATGACGACATCAACAACAACAACAACAGCAACAACAATACTAATAACTACAACAACAATGAAAAACAACAAGGGCAACAAAAGGGAAAATAAGTAAATAAGTAAAAAAATAAAATTAAAAAATATATATTCCACTTTTATTTTTCTGATACAGTATTTTACACTGTCTTACTTTTTTATTCAGTACTATTCAAATTCCAGGTATTTCAGGAACATTCTCATTTGTATTCCCAAAGCAAAGTTTAGGTTAATAACTTCTTCTTCTAGTGTTTGCCCTTCTTCCGTAGCCAGTCAACAGCGTCAGGTTGAGCCTGATGTAAAGTTTCGAGACCTCCTTTGAATCTGGAGAAGTGGCAGTCGTTGACTATGTGGGTCATAGTCTGTCTGTAGCTGCAGGGGCAGTTTGGGTTGTCTCTGGCTCCCCAGCGATGGAACATAGCGGCGCACCGGCCATGGCCTGTTCCATAGCGATTGAGGAGGGCCCAATCATAACGTGCTAGGTCAAAGCCGGGTTGACGCTTGCAGGGGTCTGTGATGAGGTGTTTGTTCTTTACCTCAGCTGACTGCCAACTCTGTTTCCAAGAGTCTGGAACAGAGAAGTTCAGTGTAGGTGTAGGGGACCAGATTGGGTGACGAGACGTCAAGCGTTGGACAGGGTTGGCGAAGATATCCGCGTATATCGGCAGGTCCGGTCGAGCGTAGACATGGGAAATGAACTTAGATGATGCCGCATCCCAAAGAATATCCGGCGGGGCGATGTTGCTAAGAACTGGCAGCCATGGAACCGGGGTGGAACGGATGGTTCCAGAAATTATCTTCATGGAGGAATATAATTTGGAATCGACCAAGTGGACATGGGGGCTACGGAACCATACTGGGGCACAGTATTCTGCAGTGGAATAGCATAATGCCAGAGATGATGATCGTAGTGTGGAAGCGCTCGCGCCCCATGAGGAGCTGGCCAGTCTTGCAATGATGTTATTCCTCGCGCCCACCTTTGCTGCAGTTTTTATGAGATGTTCGTGAAATGACAGAGTGCGATCGAGAGTAATGCCAAGATAGACCAGCTGGGCTTCATGCCGGATTCTCGTATTGCCAAGCTGCACGTTAAGCTCACGCGAGGCCAAGGCATGGTGTACATGGAAAACAGATGATACCGTTTTTGCAGTGCTAGGAATTAGTCGCCATTTTTTACAGTAATCAGATATCAGAGACATGTCTTTCGTGATTGTTTCCTCGAGGATGTCGAACTTGGATGCCTGAGTTGCACAGCAGATGTCATCGGCGTAGATGAACTTCCTTGAAGAAGTTTCTGGGAGGTCATTGATGTAAATATTAAATAGCATAGGAACCAGAACAGAGCCCTGGGGGAGACCACTTGAGACAAGTCTCCATCTGCTAGACTTGTCACCCAGATGATCAGACACTTTGACAATCCATGCTTAGATCTATCATAGAAATAATCACTTGTTTTCCAGCTAACTTATAATACATTGCATTTTAATACATAATATATTTCAAAAATAAAGTCTCTCTTACACTGAAGTGCAATTTTTTACAAGGCTTCTACTTTTAAAATATACTCATATATTCTTTTTTTAAACTTTATGATTTTCTTATGGGCTACTTATAAACTAAAATACAAGCTATTGTTAATGTAGTGTTTATAGTCTGATTTTTATGTATTTGACGATCAGCTTTAAATCTTTGTATCTGGTGATTATTTATTGTTATAGCATATGAATACGAATTGTTTGATAACTGTGAAGCCTTTAGTACCCCCTTTCATAAAACTTCTATATGATATATTTCTTACATAGTTAACACAGATACTTGTCATTCAAAAACAAAAGTAAGTTCTGAAATTTTACTTCAATGGGAAAAGTTTGACAAAAAAGTTTACACTGGGTTTTCTCAATTCTTTTCAGTCTTTGTCTTTTTTATGTTTCCAGTTCTCAAGAGATTAAATCCTTTAAAATGAAGCTCATCTTCAATTAGCGAGAAGAACATATGTATGCTCTTCATTAAAATCCCCAGGTATCATGACTAGCAGTTCATTTCAGGTTTTCAGATAATTAAAACCTCATACACATTTCCAGATATTCCATCTGGCATTAGAGAATGTGCAGCTATAGACTACTTGCGCTGCCAGACAGCTGAAAACATTAATATCAGGAACACCTCCACTTTGATGTTATACAGATGAATATATCACTGTAATCTCAAAAGTCCTCAAACTGAAGCCATAGTAATAAAAGATGGTAGATTTTAACTTCTTGACAACTTACCAAAAAGAAAAGTTAGAAATCTCTGTAAAGTTTCAGGTTATATAGATCTGAAATGACCATTAAAATAGAAATCGTGTTACCAAACAGGTTTAAATATTTGTGCCAAGAAATAAATGCCTCTGTTCCTTTTTTTTTCCTACTTACACACTTCCCCTTTCATCACCTTTGAAATATATGCCGCATAAACGGTGAGTCAGTGATACTTATTCACTGAGTAAAGTCTAGAACACAATTGGTTCCGATAAGTGTTCTTAAAATAGTATATCTGTTTATCTAAATTGTGTTGTGTTATTTGAGCGATTTTTTAATTTGTATCTTAAAGTATGTTATAAATTTTCCCTTGTAAAAATATAAGAAATCAAAAATCAAAGTACCTCTTGTGATTCAAATTATAACTTAAAATTACAAAATAGCCTTTAAAATAGTCTTGATTTTCAAGCTCATAATTTCTGGGCTAACCAGATTTCATATATTACATGTCAGCTGTATAGTTATACAATTATGAATACCTCTGGAACAATTGACTTGACACCAAATAATCTTCTATACAATGATATATATGTGGGATGAATATGAAAAAAATAATAATAAAGCAGAAGTTTTTAAGAAATCTACCTTGAAACCACCCTAAGTAGACAGAATACTGTTGGAGTAGTTCACCTGGAAAGTATTATGTTGGGTAAAAATGTCAGGACAGTTTCATGGCATCACATATTTACTTAAAGTAACTTAGTATTCTGATTGGTTACTCATCAGCTGCTAACTATGACAGTCACTAATATGCTGGTTATGCTGAAAGTCTTTTTAATACAAACTAATGTCTTCTTGAAATTTTATAAATTGTTCATTCTAAACAACATGCATGTGGTATTACCCTGAGTAAGCTAAACTCTAGACATACAATGATTGTTGACAACTTTAACAGAGGCAACAGCTTTAGCAGAGGATTTAGCCATGATAATGCCACCTTGTGGACACATATGGAAATACCTCTATGATTTTAACCACAGGAATCTGAATAACAATACTGTTTTGCATGTAAAGAATGTCACTGTCATCAAAAAAATTAACTTGAAAAAAATAAAAGCTTATTGCTGTGCTTATTAAACAAAATAACATCATTTGTTCACATTTCAGTTATATGAATGACAATATAAGGAACCTGTGTTGATTTGGAACTGTATGTATGTTAACCAGAGGAATGTTCTTCTACAAGAATGTGTGTGTGTGTGTGTGTGTGTGTGTGTGTGTGTGTGTGTGTGTGTGTGTGTGTGTGTGTGTAATTTTATGTAACTTTAGAATGTGTTACATATGGGACCAGATGGTGGCGCACCTGGCTGAGCACACATATTAGAATACACAAGAGTCCAGGTACAATCTCCCAGTCCCCACCTGCAGGAGGGGCAGCTTTATGAGTGGTAAAACAGTACTATAGGTGTCTCTCTGTCTCTCTTCATCTCTATACCCCATTCCCTCTTGATTTCTGACTGTCTCTATTCAGTAAAAATATTAAAAAAAAAAAAAAAGAATGTGTTACATATTGTTAAAGAAGGACATATCTCTAATCTGTTAAAGTTACTGAATGCTTTATTTACCTATAGAGCTTTCTACAATAATTATGGGAAAGTAGATCAGAATTTGATATATGTTCACCAAGAATGGAAATATTTACTTGGCAAGTAATAATCCCTATCTGACATAATACATGATAAGCAGTGGGACAAGAGGTGGGGACTGGCAGTGAAGCTTATCTTAGAATCTTAGAAGATATATAGAAAATAAAAGCAGGCAATTGGAAAGTGTCACATTTGACATTCTTTCCCATTTGTAACTTGGAAGGCAACTTGGATCATTGCCTGTGGGCTTTGTTAGTCTTCAGACTCCCAATTGAGATAAAAAAAAAGAATTAGTCCATTCTTTATATTGGGATATTAAAGATAGTATACACAAACCAATGATTCAACTCAATTACTGCATTAAGGAGAAGTGCAAATCAGGGTTTAATTTGTAGGAATATTTATTCCTAAAGTACTTAGAATAATAAATAAATAAATATGGGTGATTCAATCCTGAGGGAATACTTATCTGAACCTGTTAATATTGCTTTGCTTGAATTTTGCTTAATTTGAACATTGAAGAATTTTACAAGTTTTAGGAGATCCAAGTTAAATAAATTGGGAGCTTAGATGATAAGAGAATGAATCCTGGTTGACTAAATGTTGAGGCAAGTTTTATAGGTTTCACTTCTTTTATAAGATTTGTCTCTATTGGTTTATTATTCTTATGTCATCATAGACTGAAAATAAAATAAATTAAGTGTTTTGAATGTCAAGCCTCTTCTAACATATATATTTAAACCTGACCTTTAAATAATTTAGGATAATTTATACATATTCCCTATCATCTGTTTATATTTCCATCTTATCTGGAAAATATGTTTTGTTTTATTTAGTCATTGCATAGCTAAAATGCTATAAACTCCTACATTAAGCTTTTTTGTTGTTGTTGTTGTTTGGCTTTTTAATATTTATTTATTCCCTTTTGTTGCCCTTATTGTTCTATTGTTGTGGTTACTATTGTTGTTGTCGTTGTTGGATAGGACAGAGAGAAATAGATAGAGGAGGGGAAGACAGAGAGAGGGAGAGAAAGATAAACACCTGCAGACATATTTAACCACTTGTGAAGCAATTCCCCTACAGGTGGAAAGCCAGGGGCTTGAACTTGTATCCTTCCCTGAGTCCTTGTGCTTTGCGCCACCTGCGCTTCTTAAGTTTGTTTGTTTTGTTTTGTTTTCCCACTAGAATTAACTCAGGCTCTCAGTGCCTGCACAAATCTATTGTTCCCAGTGACCATCTATATTTACTAGAAGGTAAGAGAAAAAGACGAAGAGAGAAAGTGAGAGGGAAAGAGACAGATAAGAGAGGAGAGATGGCAGTTCTGTTCCACTGCTTGTGAAGTTTCCCTCTGTATGTAGGGACCAGGCCCCAGAACTTGTTCCCTCATGTATTGTACCGTATTTATACCACTGGGTGAGTGACACTGCAGCCACTACAATATGTTTGTATAACTCAATATATTTGTATTTATGCTTATAGTTTATAACCATTTTAGCTTCAAATAAACGACTATACCACAGATCAGCTAGACAGTGAATAATTTCCTGAAACTTTTATGTGCAATCGTTTACTCCTATACATTTTCTCTCCATTTTGTTGAAATCCTATGGATTCATAAAATTATAATTGCTACAGGATCAATATGGGGACTTTTCAAGGAGAGACAGTATGACAATGAAGTATAAAGACTAAAAACCTTCACCAGAATACATACTCTCCTTTGTCAAGGGGATTAAAGTACTGACTACTTTGCATTATAATTAATACTGACTCACAAAAGTGTACAATAGGAGCTCAGGCCTCTGTTATGAACATTTTCCTGGACCATTCACTTGAAGGTGAAAGAGTCAGTGAAATGAGTTTTTTTTTTTCTTTTGTCTCCTACCAGCCTTAGTGAAGGCAGATGCTTCCTATAATTATTCCATTCTAGATAACATTTTAGTTCCTTTTTCTTTTCTTATTATTATTTTTTGTCTTGCTACACCAATATGGTCTTTGATTAAAATACCTCTTATAGTTTCTATTTGTCTCAAAGACTCACTTTTTTAATCATACTGTGTGAAACAAGGATAAGATATTTGGTGATCTCAGTTGTGTGGGATCTGGTAGACAAAGAAAGGGAATGGAGTGGAACATCCTTAAACCCTTAGCCTATGTCTATAGATCCAAGGTCATTGAGGAGAAGATTGGAAAGGACTTATAAGGGCGCAGAGGTGTCCAATGTCTCCGTAGTATAGGGAGATGCCACTTGATGGTGGAAAATTGAACTATCACATATTTGGGGAAATATATGAAGCTATGCCCCAGAGAAAACAGACTTAAAGAATAGCATTCCTTCAATACAATGACTTGCATTTAAATTTAATATCCAGTTCTGTTGTGTGTCTCTCTTTCTTTATTCTGCCTCTTGAAAAAGGTTTGGACCTTATAAAATATACATAGTTTGGGGCCAGACAATGGAGCCGCTGGTATGGTGCACATGTTACCATATACAAGGACCCAGGTTCAAGACCCTGGTCCCCACCTGTAGGGGGGAGGTTTCACAAGTGGTGAATCAGTACGGCAGATGTCTCTCTCTTCCTCTTCATCCCCCCTCTTAATTTCTCTCTGTCACTATTCAGTAATAAAAACACTATATATATCTATATCCATCAATTTAAAAAACCTGAATTATATTGAAATATGATATAATTTTGCAGACCTAGTTAATTTTACATTTATATTTTGAAATAGTAGTTGCATTTGTTTATGAGGTAACCTTGCTTTACAAGACTATGAACATTTTAGAAGTACAATTTCTCACCTCCTTAAAAAGTGTTGTCAGCCCTTGTCCTCCACTGAAGCGACAATAACCCTTCAAAATACATTGAACCCCTACTGCCCTAGGAAGCAATTTACAATTTACATCTATAACCTGGAAGCTTAGATCTGCAATTCAAGTACAAAAGATTGTGATCATTTTCCTTTGCTCATTCTTTTGATTTATTTCTTTATTTCTTCCAATTGATAGAACATTCAGTATTTTCCTTCTATGTAAGTCCTTTTACTATTTCTTATATGGATGATTTAGGGCTAGTAAATTCCTTTAAACTGGTGTTCCTCTGCTGTCAGGCTGTGCAGCGGAGAAGAGAGAGAGGAGATCCGGAGCAAAGAGGAAACACAAATCTTTATTTACGCTGGCACCTCAGAGTTGGGTGAGAAAGAACCAGGTTGGGCCATGTGGAGGTAGCAAAAATGGCTGCCTCAGGCAGTAACCTTTCCTGCGTCTAAACACCGAAGTGAAGAAGCCGGCAAGAGAGAGAGGTGCGGAAGAAGAAGGGCTTTTATGGGAGTAGCTCTCATGAGAATGGGAAGGGGGAGGAGTAACCACAGCATTTCAGGGTAGGATAACAACTCTCGTGAGAATGGGAAGGGGGAGGAGCAACCAGAGCACCACAACCATTGTGGGGAATAGACAATGCCCTGAGGGCACAACATGGCGGAACAGATGCTCCGAGAATGTCCCAACTCTTGCAGGAACTAGCAATAGCCTGAGGGGACAACATGGCAGATGTGACTGCGTCTGCACAATTTCCCAGCATCCCAGCCCTAATGGCCAGGGCAACAGTCTGTAAAGTCTATGAACCACTCAGGGTCAGTCTATGAATAACCAGCAACGTGAAGGGAAGGAAGGAAGCTGCTGTAAAATTGTCTAAAGTGTCCAAAGGGTATACCAGCAAGTCTAATAGAAGTCTCAGTCCAAAGTAGGCGACTAGGGGGAGAAATAGCAGGGGATGAAATGCTGCAAGAGGAAGGTCAGCCACTGGAATTCTGCTTTTCTTTAGAGAGTGAGCTGGAACCGCCAAAACGTGACAGACAAAGCAGAAGCAGGAAAGGCAGACAGGCAGTAAAAAAAGTTCTGTCCTTGGAGTCTATGAATCAGGTTCTTCAGATCATGTCAGTTGACATCTAGGGTTTCGGGGGGTGTGCCACTGTAGTCGTGCCATCTAGTTGGTGATGTCAGAGTGTGCAGGGGTCCAGATTTTTTGGGGGGGGGGATTCCTGTGAAAGAAAACTCAAACAATCTGCTTCTCTTGGTTAGCAGTGCATCTGATTTAAAATTTTTTTTAATAGAAAAAGAGGTTTGGTGCCTTCGCCAACTGAGTATTGGGGGATGTATCTTTCCTATTTATTATTATTATTATTATTATTATTATTATTATTATATATTTTTTTTTCATGGTAATCAGCCATTATCTGGAAGGTCCTGGGTGATTCGCGGGGAAATAGAACTTATCTTTTAACAAAGACTCTAAGGTGTAGGGAAGCAGGAACTTATCTTTTAACAAAGACTCTATGGCCATGCCAATAGCAACCTTGAGGGCACATGTGGCTCCCCACATGTCCCCCTTTCTTATATATATATATAAGGGTGCATGTTTTGATGTTTGGCGGACTTTATTTTGTGGCAGGGTGGACTGTGCCTGTCTTAGGTTGGAAATCAGCCTTCCGTCTTACCCGTCATTGGAACACCTGGTCATTTTTGCCCAGTACTATCAGGTGCCCTGTCTTAGGTTGACTGGATAGTGCTAGTTTCCCCTTTACCTGTCATTGGCTAGCCAGCCCTCTACATGGTGGACGTTCTGATGGAGGGGGGCAAATCCTCTGCAGCAACTCCATATTCTGCCATGTTCAGCCTATGACAGTGAGCTTGTATAGGTTGCATCTTTATGGCATCAATCTGTTGCTGCAAAAAGGCCATGATCTTGTTAAGAATTATAGGACCTACTGTGAGCAGAAGAAGTAAAACAAGCAAGGTTCCCACAACTGAGTGTAGCCAGGTAAGGAAAGGGGAATGTATCCATTGGTATGAAGAGGTGGGATCATATCTCAAGTCTAAGGGAAGCAGTCAGTGGATGTGATGTCCAGGGGAACAGCCATTTGTCTTTTGGGGTATTAAAGGATGTCTGTGGCATGGGTGATGTTATAAAGGGAAACATCTTTAAATTATTGGCTGACAAAGGCAGGCCTATGGTGGCAAGACAAGATACACCAGTTAAGTGTGGAAGAATATGTGAATGTTAATTCACATAGGTTGTATATGGAGGAACTTCTTATAGTTTAATACCTTACCATATGAACAGATGATTCTTCATATGAAGGCTTGATAGCTGTAATTACTTACTTGTGAAAAAAATAAAACTTGTAACAAGTTAGAGGTTTACTATAATTGGTACCTCAATGATTATAATTGGTTTAAATATCTTTATGATTTTGTTTGAAGGTCATCTAATGTTACCTCTCATAGCAGTCTCTACAGCAGGATCTTCAGACCAATTTTGGTTAAAATATATATTTTGATTTTTTAACTATTTTTACTTTGGACTGTAAACAGACTCAGGTTACTTAGAGAGTTAACGCATGTTAGTGACAATGTTTTAACATTTACAGTGCCAGATAGATGCCAGATCTGTTGTGGATTAATTTCCACAAGATAGTTTACAGGGCACTTTTGGGGGCCCTCCAAAAGCACCCTGTATAGAGAATTTGCATTTTAGTTTTGGGGATATATTGTCACATTAAATATTTAGACTTTACCTTAAATAGTTAGTTACTTAGCAAATTAATTTTACCTTGCCTGGTATTAATGTAGCTTCAAGGTTACACTTCTAACCATTAAGTTAATGTTTACCAAACTTGAAACATACCTATAAGCATTTAGTTATAACACACAGGAGGAAAAAAAATCTTTTGTTATAAAAACATATCACTTTAAAGACAAATTTATATCTGTCTTCTTCACACAGTTTAAGACTAAGCACTTACATATATACCAAAACTTATATATAAAAATCAAAAGAGAGAGTAAAAACTTTTGGAATGTTTCTGGACGTCTCCAGAAACTTTGGTTGTATCCAGCATATTTATATAAAGTCAATTACCTTTTAGAATACTCTGAGCAGATGGGTCATACAAAAATGTTTAGTCATTCAATACAGTCATTCACAGAACACAACTGGCCAGTCATAACATAACTCATCCAGAGAAGGGGTAGGAGAGAGGGCTCTGTGAGCCAGATTTTCCAGATTCTGCCATGTCATGTTATGGATCCTGGGATGTATCCTGCATCTAGTCCTCTTGTAGTATTTCTTGTTCTTCAGGGATAGCAGTGCCATCATGCGAGTATTGTCAGACATGGCGGGCAGGAACCCAGACAGGTTTAGAGTAATTCTGTGGGAAAATGCATGCAAAACCCCTCCCCGTGGTCAATAGGGGGTCAGGCCCTTTCCAAATTTTATCGAGTGGGTCTTTGCACTAGACCTTAATAGCTGGAAGAGTAGATGATGTTTGCCAGTGAAGAATAATAGGAGGTAGGTCTGAGTTATTGTAAATATTAAAGAGATTTAATGTAGTTAAGGCTTTTGCCAGCTGGATATTGGGGGGGGGTACATTCCCCCTTTATCTTTATTTAATTGAGCCTTAAGGGTTTGATGGGCCCTCTCGACAATGCCTTGTCCCTGTGGATTATAGGGAATGCCTGTGGTATGATGTTCCAGAGAGAACAAAAATCTTTAAATTGTTTGATGGTAAATACTTTACAATTGTCAGTTTTCAGTTGAAGAGGTAAGCCCATCACAGCAAAACAGGAAAGCATATGACTTATAAGCTTTTTAGAGCTTTCTCCTGTCTAAGCTGTTGCCCACATAAATTTAGAAAAGGTATCAATTGAGACAAACACATATTTTTGTTTGCTAAAGTTTGGTATGTGGGTGACATCGATTTTCAAAGAGCATTGGCTTTTAAGCCTCGGGGTTTAACCCCAAGAGTCTGAATAACAGGTGTTTTTATGAGACTTGCACAGGAAGAGCATGTAGCTAGGATATGTTTTAATTGTGGTAACGGAACATCATGAAATCGAGCTTGAAGGCCTTTAAGATTAACATGGGTTAGAGAATGGAAATCAGCAGGATCAGAGACAGAGACTAGGAGAGCTCCTGTGGAGGCAAGGCGGTCAGCTGCAGTATTCCTTTCAGACAGGGAACCAGGAAGAGGGCTGTGGGAATGAAGGTGTTGAATATACAGTGGCTGGGTTCGAGAACAGAGCATAGAGGCAGTTTGAATCAAGAGAGGGGAAAGTGGGTTGTCATCAATTTTCACATAAGAACGAGCAAGCCATGGAAGTAAGTTGACAAAATACACACTGTCAGAAAAAAGGTTGAAAGATTCTGGTACAGTTTAATGCAAGGAAAATAGCATAAAGTTCTTTGTATTGAGGGGAATTATCAGGAAGCTCAGTAAAGAGAGGTTTAGGGGATTGTTTGTCTGGGTAATATATAAGAGCAGCAGCTCCCTTTCTTCCACCATCAGTGAAGACTGTAGGAACAGAGGGCATGGGATCTCGAGAGAAAAGTTTAGGTACTAGTAGAGGCAAAAGAGGTAAAGAAGCTATCAATTTATTAAAAGGAAAATGGTTATCTATTTGTCCTGGAAACCCCACGAAGCTTATGGCAAAACGGGAATGATGGCATATGAGCTACTCTGTATCTGTGAGAGAAAAAGGAAGAATAATTAAATCCGGTTCTTTCTCTAAGACCTGCACCGACCTATTTCTTCCTTGGCAAACCATGAATGCTAATGCGTCTATCTCAGTGAGGAGTCTTGGCGCTCCACCTACTGGCTTGTAAAGCCACTCAAGAACCCCATGGTTCTGCCACAGTGCCCCCACTACCGTGGGGGTGGAGTTAAAGATTAGAAGGTTTACCGGAGAGGAGGGGGAGAATCGAACAAGGTGCATGTTCTGGAGGGCGTGGTTAACCCTTTCCAGTGCCAAGGAGGCCTCAGGAGTTAACATATGTTTTGAGGAGGGCTGTTTATTTCCTTTTAACAGATGAGAAAGAGGGGTCATGGAACTGGAAGCTGCAGAAGGCTTAGAGGGATTAAGCACCGAGAACATATCCTTTAACTCTTGTATCTCAGCCTCAAGGTCTATTAACCTTTTGGCAGGACTCCTTGTACATATCCTGAAAGTTGCAAATATAGCCAAGAGAACCCACGGTGTAGCTCCAGTTAAAGTGTCTCTGAGATCGAGAGCCTGTCCCATGAGAGAAGGATATAATGTCTGGGACATCTCCTCGTAAAGCAGAAAAAATCCCATGGTGGGAGGAAACACGGGACCGCAGAGTCAGGCGGCTGCTACTTACCTGTGTCTGGGCGACTTTTCTGGACCTCAGGCTGGGCCACCCAGCAGGGCATGAGTGCGGGACACATTGGGAGCCAGGTGTCGTGCTGCACCGCGGAGAAGAGAGAGAGGAGATCCGGAATGAAGAGGAAACACAAATATTTATTTGCGCTGGCACCTCAGAGTTGGGTGAGAGAGAAGCAGGTTGGGCCACGTGGAGGTAGCAAAAATGGCTGCCTCATGCAGTAACCTTTCCTGTGTCTAAACACTGAAATGAAGAAGCCGGCAAGAGAGAGAGGTGCGGAAGAAGAAGGGCTTTTATGGGAGTAGCTCTCGTGAGAATGGGAAGGGGGAGGAGTAACCATAGCACTCCATGGTAGGATAATAACTCTCGTGAGAATGGGAGGGGGGAAGAGTAACCAAAACACTCCAAATATCGCAAGGAATAGACAATGCCCTGAGGGCACAACATGGCAGAACAGGCGCTCTGTGAATGTTCCAACTCTTGCGGGAACTAGCAATAGCCCGAGGAGACAACATGGCAGATGTGACTGCATCTGCACAATTTCCCAGCACTCTGCAAAAATTTTCATCATTCCTTTGTTTCAACAATTCTCAAGTTTGTATTCATAACTGTCAAAAACATCTCGTTCTCATTTTTCTAGCATCTGTCAGCTGATGTTATACTTTTCCCATATTTATTTTAATGCATTATATTTTCTTTCCTCTCCACTTGCCTCATAGATGAAATAATTATAAACAATAAAAAGAAGGAATAAAGGAAGGAAGGAAGGAAGAAAGAAAGATAGAAAGAAAGAAAAAGCAGAAAGAAAGGAAGGAAGAAAATAGAAATGCAGGGATTGCATGCGTCTTCAAGTCTCCTTTATATGATCCTTGCTTTTAATTAGTCATCAAGTTTATATGATTTAAGTTTTTCCCTTTACAAAGTCATATAAGCAAAATTTTCTCACATCATTTATGTGTGGATGATATCCCCATTGATATTTATGTCCCTTATATAAATTAGTTTGCTCATATCAATCAATCTCTTTAGTTATTATCTGCTTTGACTAATTCTGTTCACAATACATAGAACATAGTGAAATTGTCTTATCTATTTCCAGTCTATTTGCTTACCTCTCACACCAATAATATAAGTTCTAAGAAAACAGGTATTTTTTTGTTATTATAATAACTCTACAAATTTTCGTTAAACAAATGTGGACATGAATAACCCTTGAAAATCACTTGGTATTTGGGGAGTTGGGCAGTAGCACAGTGGGTTAAGCGCACATAGCTCAAAGCACAAGGACTGGTGTGAGGATCCCATTTCGAGCCCCTGGCTCCCCACCTGCAGGAGAATCGCTTCACAGGCAGTGAAGCAGGTCTGCAGGTGTCTATCTTTCTCTCCCCCTCTCTGTCTTCCCCTCCTCTCTCCATTTCTCTCTGTCCTATCCAACAATGACGACATCAACAACCACAATAATAACAACTACAACAATAATAAAAAACACAAAGGGAAACAAAAGAGAAAATAAAATCTTTTAAAAATTAAAAAATAATAAAATCACTTGGTATTCCGGTAAATTACTTAAAAATAGATATATTCTAACTAAATGGGAATATGTATAGAGAGTGAAAGTATGACTCTTAGATGACCTAAAGTTGTTCCCTGGTATGGTATAATGTTTCATATGTTCCAGATAAATATAGTCTACAGATTAATTACACAACATAGCATATTCAAGTAGTAAATTTATACTGTTTTCTTATAACAAATAGATCTTATTTTTATGCTTTTTTCTACACAAAGTAAATAAGGAAGTTGAGAGATAATTTCATTTGATAGGACACCTATGTTGCCATAGTATCAGATTTGTTTGAACCCGTCCACAACATATATATGTGTGATTAAAACAGAAATTGTGTGATAGGTGATGCAAATGTGCATGTGTATTAATCAGAGTTTCAAGAAAGCTTAGAGATTTTGGATATGTTTATTATTTTATGGTAGTATTATTTTGTAGGCATATGATCAAACTAATCAAATTATGTGTATTTTTGGTATATACTCACATTTCATAAGGCTCTATAATACTAGAAAACACCTTTCAGATAACTCTATGTTTGAATGTCCTAGTTCTGCATGCATCAAATACTATCACAAAATATCATTGATAAAGTATTTTAATAATACATTCCTCTCTCTTAATTTGTTTTTGTTCCTTCCCCACTATCTGAAAAAATTTACCTGGAGTGGTTAAAACCTGGACATGAGAAGAAACTAAAAAAGTGTTGTACGTATATATGTCTTCCTTAACATTCAAATCACACACTCAATTCATAGCAATCACTGGGATTTAACAAACACATATTATTAATAAAATGAGAGTATACACATTTCAAAAACTATTTGATTGGACTGATACATAATTAATTTAATCCATCTATCTCTCTACCTAATCTACATAGCAACTGATATCTTTATTTAAATTATTATATTTTATTTATTTACTGGGTACATATAACCAGAAATTGAGAGGAGGGAGAGACACTGAGGGAGAGAGACAAGAGACACACCTGCAGCCCTGCTTCACTTGTGAAGATTTCCCTCTGCAAGTGTTATCTGCGGGCTTGAAGTACTGTACCTTCAGCCAGGTGTGCCACGACCTGGCCCCTACCACTAATATCTAAAGAAATAGATAAAATCTTCCAAAATGTCCCCAAACCAGTAAGAAAAAGTATAAAAAAAACTTTTCTAAATATTTGCATTATTGTCAAATTCCTATATTTTATGGGATTTTTTTTGTTTAATTCACTATGTAATTATTATTCTATAATAATTTTTCTGGAGCACATTGATCCTTATTACTCTTATTTGAATTCATATTGTTTTGTTTTCTCAATGTGAAATGCCAAATGTAGTTTGCAGCACTGCTAAGCATTTTCATTTATTTTACTTTTCCAGGAGAATTTTAGAGTATACTTAAGCATAAGTAATTCTGTCTTTAATGTATCTATTTAAATATTTGATGGATTTGGGGTCTCAGCATCCATTTTAGGATAAATTATAACAGCTATACAATGCATATTACATCTGGATATAGATGGAGTTTTTATTAAAATTTGGTGTTTATGTTAAGTGTTATTTTATTATAGCAATAAAATTTCATTAGCTTTGATCAGATGACTACACAAATAACCTATTTGGAACTACCAAAGTGTATCAGAAAAACAAACTGATAAAACCAAGTTAATAAAATAAAATATTTTTGAATGGGAAAAAACCAACAACAACTTTCGGGTTCAGAGAAAGGTATATATGAAACAGTTCCAGTAGTGTCAATGTCTTTTTTTTTTTTTTTTTACTTAGGACCTCACAGCACTAAAAATTAAAACAGAGAAACATTTATTTATTGTTTTTGTTTTATCTTGTTTTATATCAAGTCTTTGGATAAAGACTGATAGAATGTGAGAGGGAAGGGCTACAGAGGGAGGCTATACAAGAAAGACATTTGCAACACTGCTTCACAGATCTTGATGCTTCCCCCCTGCAAGTTGCAAGTGGGAACTGGGGTCGTTGAACTGGCGTCTTTCTGGATGATAATGCATGCGACATATGAGTTTGCCCCTTCCAGGCTTCTAGAAAAAAAAGACTTATAAAAATAAAAATTTTAATATGTTGTGGACCAGGGAATGACTACAAATGCCAATGATATGAGCATCATCTTTCACAGAGTTGGCCCGTTGATCTAGAAAATTGAGAGAGACTATTCAGGAAGTTAAAGACTTATCTCCTGGCTTACAGTCCTTTGGTCATTTTTTTAAAAAAGAAAAGGAAAAAAAAGAAGAGGAAAAGAAAAAAAAAAGGTACAGAGCGTGGCACATCTGGTTAAGCACACGTTATAATATGCAAGGATCCAGGTTCAAACCCCCATTCTCTACCTGCAGGGAGAAAGCTTTGTGAGCAGTGTAACAGTGCTACAGCTCTCTCTCTCTCTTCCTCTCTCTCTTTTCCTATCACCCATTTCCCTCCCAGTTTCTGAATGTCTCTATCAAGTTAATAAAAATAAGAAAATAAAAGAAATAAATAGGGCATTCAAATGCCAACCACAATTGAAAAAAATTATAATACAGATAACCATTTCCTCACGACTCTTTGCTCTCTGTACTTTACCACAGCTTAATTTGTATTTTAATTGTCATGGGCGATGCCCTCTGTTCCCAGTATTCAACCTGGCAATGGGGCATAAATGCCTCCACAGTGACTGCATGAATAAGTGGCTGTATGCCAATAAGCCACTTCTTAAAACTTCCTTTTGAATTCCAGTTTGCAATACATTGGATAATATTAATTTTCAGAAAACTGAAAAAAAGAAAAAAATCTGGGACTGGAAAGTAAGTCATTTGGCAGAGTGTATACTTTGTCATGTGTGAGGACCAATGTTTCAGTCCCTGGCACCACAAGGAAATATTGCGCATGACATCAGAAGAAGGTTGCCAGCAGTGGAGATCTCTCTCTCTCTCTCTCTCTCTCTCTCTCTCTGTCTGTCTCTGTCTCTCTCTCCCTCTCCCTCTCCCCCACCTCTCACTCTTCTTTTCCTCTCTCTTGCTCTTTCTCTCCCTTTTTCTCTCTCTCCCTCCCTCTGTAATTAAAAAGGAAAAAGTGGTGGTGCACTTAGTTAAGGACACACATTACAGTTTGCAAGGACCCAGGTTTGAACCCCTGGTCCCCATCTTCAGGGAAAGCTTCAAGAGTGGTAAAGCAGGTCTGCAGGTGTCTCTGTCTCTCTCCTTCTCTGTTCCCCCCTCCCCTTTCAATATCTCTCTATCTCTATCCAATAATTACATTACATTACAGAAATGGGTTTTGTTGTTACTGTTAGATGCTTAGACATATAGAGCTACATAATTTACTTAAACTTATACCAGTAGAATAAAACAAACAAACAAACAAAAACCGATATTTTAAGATTTAAGTACAATATTCTCTTAAGGTGGGAATAAATTTAGTAAACCCAACAGCTTTACATTATTTTCCTCATCGCTGAGATAGTTTTTCTTTTCTTTTTCTTTGTCTTTTTCTTTTTTTTTGCCTCCAGGGTTTTCTCTAGGACTCAGTGCCTGCACCACTAATCCACTGCTCCTGGAGGCCTTTTTTTTTTTCCTTTTGTTGCCCTTGTTTTTTATTGGTGTTGTTGTTCCTATTATTGTTGTTATTGGATAGGACAGAAAGAAATTGAGAGAGGAGGGGAGAGCAGAGGGGGGAAAGAAAGAGAAACACCTACAGACCTGCTTCACCGCCTGTGAGTCAACGGTCCTTCAGGTGGGGAGCTGGGGGCTCGAACCCAGATCCTTATGCCTGTCCTTGCGCTATGCACTACCGCCCGCCCCTCCCCTCCCACTGAGATAGTTTTATAGTTAATGTGTTGGTGATTCTTTTGTTTCAGGAAATTAGCATAAGTTATTATGCTTAATTTTCTTCTAGCTTATGAGCTTTCCATAATTAGATACCAGATATTAGTAAGTTTGGCAGCATCTTAGCATTTGGTGTGTTTAACAACTTCCACTTACAGCATGGTCCTTGGAGTAGTTCAAATTTAAGCTGGTATTTCATTAGAAATTCAGAACCTTGGCTTCCAATCTAGACACAGACATTAATCAGAATCTGTATTTTAACAATAAATTATTATGTCATTACAATTTTAAAGATTTTCTGTACATTTAGGTATTAATTAGAAAATTACTAAAATTGTATTCTATTAAAGTGATTTACTTAGGTGCTGGAAGACACATTTACCAATAGCTATTGGTACTTTATACATTTATTAAAGACCCCTTCAACTATTGGTCACTTGGGTAATAATAATAACACATCTTTTCTTTATATCACTTTTCCTCTGGTAAGTTTATTTGTGGTGTTACATGCATAGTCCTTTTTAAAAAAGAATTAGATGCCGTTACCTAGTACATAAAACTAAGCATCTGAGAACAACAGATGACTGATGTGGGAAATCACCATTCCACTTTTGACAATTACAGAACTCTATCGGGTGGTAGAGATGGCTCAGTGCTGTTTCTGTATTGAAAACTCTCTCTCTCTGTCTCGCATTTGGTTCTCATCCAAGCACATCCACACTTCTTTCTTTAACAAATCTATTTATCCCTACTGCAAGGCAGCATTTAGAATACTCCCAGGGTGCTGGGGCTCATGTGAGGTGGCTCCAGCCAAAAGGTAAGCTTACTGAGGCTCTGGGATGCATTGGATCGACCTTCTCGTGGTGCATCCCGTGAGTACCCATTCATTGGGGTACTGACAATCCTTCCTAGCCGACTGAATCCACATGGATCCCAGTCACTTTCAAAGCCAGCAACAAGCAGCTCCTGACAGCTTTCAACCTGACGCTGTTGACTGGCTACGGAAGAAGGGCAAACGCTAGAAGAAGAAGAACTGAGGCCCTATCACCAGCTCTAGGGACTGTGTGATAAAGAAAGGGGACTCAGGGAGAATTTTGGTACAAACAATCATTTTATTTGAGGATGGGATTGAGTATATATAGAAAGTTAAACAAAGAACATTTTTCAAATACATCAGAAATTACAGGTTTCTTAAAGGTCAGCTTGTCCCTATGGTAGAGGGCTGGTATGACAAGAATTGAGGCAGATACATAAAGGTAAAGATAATTAGTCTCCCGATGCAGGCATTTAATTACCCAAAAACATTTGAGAAAAGAATAGGGGTTAAACCAGTAAGGTGAGATAGAAGATAAACAAGGCTTGAGGTAATTTTTTTTTGAGCCATAACTGAGAGGCTTTATTTTTTATTTTTTAAATTAATTAATTAATTTTTTTCTTTTTTATTTAAGAAAGAATTAATTAACAAAACCATAGGGTAGGAGGGGTACAATTCCACACAATTCCCACCACCCAATCTGCATAACCCACCCCTGATAGCTTTCCCATTTTCTATCCCTCTGGGAGCATGGACCCAGGGTCATTGTGGGTTGCAGAAGGTAGAAAGTCTGGCTTCTGTAATTGCTTCCCCGCTGAACATGGGCATTGACTGGTCAGTCCATACTCCCAGTCTGCCTCTCTCTTTCCCTAGTAGGGTGGGTCTCTGGGGAAGCAGAGCTCCAGGACACATTGGTGGGGTCTTCAGTCTAGGGAAGCCTGGCCGGCATCCTGATGGCATCTGGAACCTGGTGACTGAAAAGAGAGTTAACATACAAAGCCAAACAAATTGTTGAGCAATCGTGGACCCAAAGCTTGGAATAGTGGAGAGGAAGTGTTAGGGGGGTACTCACTGCAAACTCTAGTGTATTTCTGCTTTCAGGTATATATTTTGCAGTAGTTTACGGATATGTGTGAACATATGCTCTCTCTCACAGAAACTGGTGTATATCTAGGTTTTGGGACTTTGTTAGAAAGTGAACCACCTGAGATGGAATTAGAGTATACTATGAAAGGAAAGGTCTCACCCGATTAATGAAGCTGAAGGGTTGTCATTCCACACGTGAAGTCTCTGGACACAGTCTGAAGTGAAGCATGTTGAGGTGGCAATCATTGCGTTGGTTAGGTTGTGATCGGTAGATGCAATATTATTTGATATGGATTTGGAGAGGCATATGGGAAAGTGGGCCCTATCCAAGGGTTCCAGGACTGGGAGAAATATAGGCTCTATAGTGGAGATGTGAGGTTCCTGCTGTCTTAGGGTTCAAAAAGACAATCGATAGTTAATATTATCATCACATTATTTGGTAATTGGGTTAACTTTGAAAAGTCCTTTTGTTATGGTTTGCTGTACAGTACCCAGTATCTTGTATATAGCTGTGCTATTGGTTGCTTCTGATCTCCTTGGTCTAGGCTTTTGAGAGAGTCTGCATATCAATTACACAGCCTATATATTGAAAAGATTCAGTTTGTTTTGATAAACTTTGAGACATACAATTAATTTTCCCCCTCTCGTATTAACTAGTGATGGCTTGATGTAAATTAAGGTCATCGAAGGGCACTGTTAGGAGTGTGTGATAAGGTGTGTTCTCCTTTGTGATCAGAAGGTGAGGTGAACTTTGAGTAAATGAACCTTAAATAGGCAGCCATGTGGCCTGCTGCTAGCAGGGAGAAACTGTGAAATTTCTTTGAGGCTTGAGAGTCTATCAAGGGAGTGCTGAGTCTGCAAGACCTTTCCTTCTTGGCTGATCTCTATGGAGAGAGGCTAACAAGAGGGGTGTCTTGGGAGTCAGGCTGTAGCGCAGCGGGTTAAGCGCAGGTGGCGCAAAGCACAAGGACTGGCATAAGGATCCGTTGGAACTCCGGCTCCCCACCTGCAGGGGAGTTGCTTCACATGCGGTGAAGCAGGTCTGCAGGTGTCTATCTTTCTCTCCTCCTCTCTGTCTTCCCCTCCTCTCTCCATTTCTCTCTGTCCTATCCAACAACAACAACAACAATAATAACTACAACTATAAAACAACAAGGGCAACAAAACGGAGTAAATAAATAAAATAAATATTTTTTTAAAAGAGGGGTGTCTTTCCAGACCTCCATCCACGGATGGGGAAGCTTCTCTAAGCTCTACTAAGTTTTCACATAGTCCTACACCAGACTTAGAGGTTGAGTGTCCACACCCTTATCTTGGGGGCACATGAAAGCTGGGTTTCCTCCGTAGAGGAAAAGTGGAGAAGTAGAAGCCCTCTTTGACTCCCTGCACCAGTCCTGATACTTCAGGAGACCTTGGGAATGTGCCACTAGGTGGTTCTCTTAGAAACTAAATGACACTTGGCAAGCTTCTCTGCTTTTGAAGTTGCATTATGTTAGTATTTTACTGAATTTCTACTACAAGGGTTGGCCCAAAGTGAGAAGTGCATGTGTTAATTTTTTTTCTATAATTCTCTAAACTGCAACCAACTGGTTTCCATTTCCTCTTCCCTTTGACAAAAGACGCTATTGGTCACATTGTACCTTAAGTTGTCTCTGTTCTGTGGTATAATACGATACCATTATACAGGAAAGTATTCAGAGTCTGCCCTCAATGTACTTACAAGAACTGACAGTACTAAAATTATTTTCTTATTAGATCAATACCCCCTCTAACAAAAGATTAATTATGGAATGATTAGGATGTATGGTCTGCTCTTGTATTTTTTTTTCTCAAAATCTGGTCTCCATGGCAACCTGAGATTTAATCAAATAATCAAGAGCAGACCTAAGTGACTATGTTCTGGCATGGTAGATCACTCTAAAGCTAAACTAAAACTAAGATTTAAGGAAAGCAATTAAGTTCTCAGAACTTTGATTTTTCAGTTTCTTAATTTATAATGAAAGTTGAACTTTTGGAATCGAAGCAGATGGAAGTGTGTTTGATAGACTCTTCTTATTCTACCATCCCACAGTCATTTGTGCAGATTTCGATGGGTTTGCAGAGCTGTATGAAGCAACATATATTATGATGTAAATGCCATCATTATGACATATGCTTAAACTTCTGCTGAGAAATAAATAAAATATCTTCAAATGCCTGCTGTTTATCCCAGCTGTTTATTTCTCACAGCCCATAAATGGAAAAGTCACACAGTTTAGCATTTGTATGCTAGAGAGGCATTTGGAAATAATTAAAACTCTTCCAGAGAGTGCTTTCGTTTTGTTGTGAATTTGAATTAACCCATACTTTCATGAAAGAAGGGCAAATGCATTAAAAGAGAATAAGTGAAATGCTTATTTTTTTCTATGAAAGTGAAAAAATATATAGAATTGATTCCCCCCCTTTCTTTTTCTTCCTTCTTTTCTTTCTTTTTTTCTCCTTTTCTTTCTTTCTCCCAAGTTTCAGCATTGGAGTAAATAAGAGAACAGACATACTTGGAGACAATTAGATGCCATCCAATCTGTATGCCAGGCTGGAGTTCTTGTGAAGAAGCAATTACCAGTGGGAGACTTGCTTGTGTGGGCAAGTTGTGATGATTGCAATGATTGTGACTTATGCTGACACTAATACACACAAATAAAGAAGAGCCCAGGAATTGCACTTCCCTCATTTAAAAATGGTACAATAACTCATGAAATTAAAAAAAAAGAGTTGAAATGCTCTACAGTTATGAACTAATAAATATATTTATATACACAATTTTCATAATTGCTGTTTATTTTTTCCCTAAATGTGCTGCAGCCACTAGCCCAGTGCATAAATACCCTACATTGTTTAGCTTAAAATTTATAGTAGTTTTATGGATAATATAAGGGAATCTTTTTAATTTGTTGAATTTGTTGTTATGACAACAGTTTCATGGGCCAATACATTTTCTCTAACTTCACACTCTAATTAACTATTTATATCTACTAGAAAAATTTAATCATAATGAAAGTGCCTCTTATTTTAGATAACACTCACATTTTAAAACTTGTTATGGCATCAGATTTTTAAAAAACTTAAAGTTTTCAAAGCAAAAGTGATGATCTTGTCAAATTTTGATTATTATTGATTAGTATATCATAGAAGTCAGGACATTTTATTATACATAATAGTTACATGAGAAATGATATTTGAAATGTTTTTGATGCAAAATTGATCCCAAAATTGCATTTGAAAAAATTTACTTTAAAATAATTTATATTCAGTGTATATCAAATATACATAAATGCATTTGGGAGCATTAAAAACTCTTGTACACATCTAAGATTCTTCAGAAAATGACCAAAATAAACACAAGACAAAAACCCTCATATGCATGGGAAGAGAAACTAATATTCATAACTCTTGACAACTTCATAGAAGTGGTCTATACATGACTTTTAGAGTTCAGAGAACTTTTGGAAAGAGAAAAATAAGATCAATTAAAAAGGTCACCACAGAGAAGAAAGATAAAAAAAAAAGTGAACTTTTAAGTTCTGCCTTCTTTGCAGACCAGGTTCACTTAGGAAACTTCACCAAGATAATCTTCACTGTTTCCTTTTTTTCAAATTTATTTTTTATTTAAGAAAGGATTAATTAACAAAACCATAGGGTAGGAGGGGTACAATTGCACACAATTCCCACCACCCAATCTCCATATCCCACCCCCTCCCCTGATAGCGTTCCCATTCTCTATCCCTCTGGGAGCATGGCTCAGGGTCATTGTGGGTTGCAGAAGGTAGAAAGTCTGGCTTCTGTAATTGCTTCCCCACTGAACATGGGCATTGACTGCTCAGTCCATACTCCCAGTCTGCCTCTCTCTTTCCCTAATAGGTGTGTCTCTGGGGAAGCAGAGCTCCAGGACACATTGGTGGGGTCTTCAGTCCAGAGAAGTCTGGCCGGCATCCTGATGGTATCTGGAACCTGGTGGCTGAAAAGAGAGTTAACATACAAAGCCAAACATTGTTGAGCAGTCATGGACACAAAGGTTGGAATAGTGGAGAGGAAGTGTTAGGGGGGTACTCACTGCAAACTCTAGTGTACTTCTGCTTTCAGGTATATATTTTGCAGTAGTTTACGGATATGTGTGAACATATGCTCTCTCTCACAGAAACTGGTGTATATCTAGGTTTTGGGACTTTGTTAGAAAGTGAACCACCTGAGATGGAATTAGAGAATACTATGAAAGGAAAGGTCTCACCCAAGTAATGAAGCTGAAGGGTTGTCATTCCACACGTGAAGTCTCTGGACACAGTCTGAAGTGAAGCATGTTGAGGTGACAATCGTTGTGTTGGCTAGGTTGTGATTGGCTGATGCAATATTATTTGATATGTATTGGGAGAGGCATGCGGGAAAGTGGGCCCTATCCTAAGGTTCCAGGACTGGGAGAAATATAGTCTCTATAGTGGAGATGTGAGGTTCCTGCTGTCTTAGGGTTCAAAAATACAATCGATAGTTAATGTTATCATCACATTATTTGGTAATTGGGTTAACTTTGAAAAGTCCTTTTGTTAGGGTTTGCTGTATAGTACCCGGTATCTTGTAAATAGCTATTCCACGGGTTGCCTCTGATCTACTTGGTTTAGGCTTTTGAGAGAGTCTGCATATCAAATACACAGCCTATATTTTAAGAAGACTCAGTCTGTGTTTTAAAAACTTTGAGACATACAATTAATTTTCCCCCTCTTATATTAATTAACTAGTGACTTATATAATTAAACTTTACTAGGAGTGTACATAAACACCATTCCCACCACCAAAAGACTGTGTCCCATCCCACCCACCCACCTCCACCCCCCACCTACCCAGAGAGCTGCATGTCTACCCCTCACCACAGGGTTTTTACTTCGGTGCCCTACTTTCAATTTAGTCATATCCTGCTTTTAGTTTCCCTTTCAGATCTTCTTTCTCAACTTCTATTGATGAGTGGGATCATTCCATACTCATCTTTATCTTTCTGACTTAGCTCACTTAACATAATTCCTTCTATGTCTGTCCAAGATGGGTCAGAGAAGGTGGATTCATTGTTCTTGATAGCTGCATAGTATTCCATTGTGTATATATACCACAGCTTTCTCAGCCACTCATCTGTTGTTGGGCACCTGGGTTGCTTCCAGGTTTTAGCTATTATGAATTGTGCTGCTATGAACATAGGAGTACACACCTCTTTTTGGTTGGGTGTTATGGAGTCCTTGGGGTACAACCCAGGAGAGGAATTACTGGATCATATGGAATGTCTACGTCCAGCCTTGTGAGAGTTTTCCAGACTGCTCTCCACAGAGGCTGTACCAATTTACATTCCCACCAGCAATGTAAAAGGGTTCCTCTCTCCCCACAGCCTCTCCAGCATTTGTTGCTGCTCTTTTTTTTAATATTTATTTATTCCCTTTTGTTGCCCCTGTTGTTTTATTGTTGTAGTTATTGTTGTTATTAATTTATTGTTGGATAGGACAGAGAGAAATGGAGAGAGGAGGGGAAGACAGAGAGGGAGAGAGAAAGACGGACACCTGCAGACCTGCTTCACCACTTGTGAAGCGACTCCCCTGGAGATGGGGAGCCGGGGGCTCAAACCGGGATCCTTATGCCAGTCCTTGTGCTTTGTGCCACGTGCGCTTAACCCGCTGTGCTACTGTCCGACTCCCGCTGCTGTCTTTTTTGATGTATGCCATTCTTACAGGAGTTAGGTGGTATCTCAATGTTGTCTTAATTTGCATTTCTCTGACCTAGAGCAGTTTTTCATATGTTTGTTAGCCTTTTGGATCTCCTCTGAGATGAATGTTTTGTTCATATCCTCCGCCCATTTTTAATGGGGTCATTTGCTTTTTTGGTGCTAAGTTTGCTGAGCTCTTTATATACTCTGGTGATTAGTTTCTTTTCTGATGTATGGCATGTGAAGATCTTGTCCCATTCTGTGAGGGGTCTCTTTGTTTGTTTAATAGTTTCTTTGGATGTGCAGAAGCTTTTCAATTTGATGTAGTCCTTTACTCTGTTTCCTATGGGAATCCAGTAAAATGAACATTCCACTAAAGATGCAATATATTTTTATTGACTTCTATTCATTACTATCTATATCCTTGCAGGTACGCAAGTTAAACAATTATAATTAAAATATTTTATTTTATTGATTGTAAGAGGGATAAATCCTAGACCTGAGCACTGTTTCATTATTTCATTGGGATCTGGAATGTTACCCAGAACCTCAAGCATAATAGATAGAATCTCTAGTCTGCTGTCCAGACTCTTCGAAGCAAGGCTAGGACAACCTCCACTGTCACTCAATGAGGACCAGTCCTGAAATGAGTGAAAGCTAAAATGTTCCTATCTATCACCATGAACCATGAGCTCAGACTGACAGAGATGCAGAGGTTACACAAGCTCCTGTGCTTAATATGAATAGATAGGCCCTTAGATCAGATCAATAGTCTTAGCTCACCTACATGTTAGCTATTGGGCTGAGGCAAAAATCACTAAAGTCATGGGCCTCTTAGAATATATCTAAACTGGACTGCCTCGCTTCTTCCCATACTAAGACCTTTAGTTCCATCTGCTCTATTCTGACCTTCAGGTTCCTGATTATTAAACAAATTTCCCTGCTTTATGCCTTACTGCTCTTCAGCCACCAAGGTGCAGATGCTACCATGATGTCATGCTGAATTCCCTGGACAGATGATCTCACCAATGTGTCCTGGAACCCCACCTCACCAGAGCCCCACCCCATAGGGAAAGATAGAGACAGGCTGGGGGTATGGATCGACCTGTCAACCCTTGTTTAGCTAGAAGTAATTATAGAAGACACTTTCATTTTCTACACCCCATAAAGATTGTTGGTCCATATTTCCAGGGGATAAATAAAAGGTAAGCTTCCAATGGAAGGGATGGGACAGGGAACTCTAATGGCGGGCATCCTATAGAATTGTACCCCTTTTATCCTACAATCTTGTTAATCATTATTAAGTCACTACTACTACTACTACTACTACTACTAATAATAATAATAATAAAGAATCTCTAATCCTGATTACTGCATTGGTTTCAGTTTTCATCTCTTAAAATATTGTTTATTCACGTAGTTATGTATGATATGCATGCATGTATGAGAGATAGAACTATAACAACTCTGTCATAGCTTTGTTGGAAACTGAATTTAGTTGGAGTCGGGTGGTAGCACAACAGGTTAAGTGCATGTGGCACAAAGCACAAGGACCAGCATAAGGATGCGGATTCCAGCCCCTGGCTACCCACCTGCAGGGGAATCACTTCACAAGTGGTGAAGCAGATCTGCAGGTGTCTCTCTTTCTCTCCCCCCTCTGTCTTCCCCTCCTCACTCCATTTCTCTCTGTCCCATCCAACAATGGTGACATCAATAGAAACAACAGTAATAACTACAACAAGGTCAACAAAAGGGAATAAATAAATAAATAAATATTAAAAGAAAAAAGAAATTGAACTTAGGAAGATGGATGGCGGCTTTAAGACAACACGTGGCATAAACTCTGCCAGGAGGCTGTTTTAAATGTGAGAATTTTGGGTGAGGGCAGGATTTCCAGGCCTGTGGTGGAGGAAGTATGCAGGAGAGGCCAAAATGGAGCAATGACAGAGCTTTATAGCCCACCCTTAGGCTGGGAAAGAAATAAAGGAGCCACCGAGTTGACCAGCAAGTTGCGGATGCCAACAGGACACCAACCTGACTTCCCTGGGCATATGACTTCATCAATGTATTCTGGAATGGTAACTTCCTAGACCCATGCCCCCTTATAGAAAGGTAGAAACAGGATGGGAGTATGGCTCTACCTACCAATTCCCATGTCCCACGAGAAAGAATTATAGAAGTCAGACCTCCCACCTTCTGCACCCATAATGATCCTGGGTCTATACTCCCAGGCAGATAAAGAATAGGAAAGCTTCCACTGGAAGAGATGGGAAACAAAAGAACTCTGGTGGTGAGAAGTGTGTGAAATTGTGCCCTCATATTCTATGGTCTTATTGATCATTATTAAATTAATAAAAATAATAATTAAAAAATTGGACTCAGCCTTACTCATATAAGTATTGTGCTCTACTATTGAGCTACCTCCATGGCCAACAAGTTCTGATCTATGTGTTCTTGTCAACAGGAAAATTTTGAATAATAGTATGTCCAGGTGATTCTTCCTACATGAAAATTTAAAAGTTTGCTTTGAGTATAAATATGTCCATATTTTTTATATGAATAAAGTAGCAAGTGAACCAAGTTTTTTGGCCTCATTTCCCATGTGATAGAAAGTGGCATTTCTATGAGACTCATACTCCATGTTCCAGAAAAACAGAACTAGAGAAGTTCTTTTTTGAGTTCAAATTATGTGGGCTTGTAGACGGAAACTTTAAACAAAACCTGAAATATTAATTTCTTTCTTTCTTTCTTTCTTTCTTTCTTTTTTTTTAGAGTGCTGCTGCTTGCAAAAACTTCTTGCAGTTTTACTCACAGTACAAAAATATGTAATAAGCGACACATCATTACAGAAAAATGCATAGCCTAGAGCTCAAAACCACAGTAGCCAAATGGAAAGTCAGTACATATTCTTATTTTAAAAAAAATTAAGGTAAACATTGGGAATTGAACTATATTTTCTCTAAAGACGTAACATTTTTCAGTCTATAGTGAAGATTCTATCAACTTAGCCAGTGTACTGAATCAAAGCAGATACATGACTGACAAAGATACTTACTCTCTATTTGTGCTGAGCTAGACCTGTGGAATGCCATCTTGGTAGGAAAGTTTGACAGGAAGAGGAATTAAAAGAGTCCCTGCCCCGTAGAAAACCTGATGGATTAATTTATATAGACAGGGTTTTAGGTAAGACTCAACATGCTATCAGCAAAGGATACCTTTTAATCTGCTTCGAGCGTAAGCATACATTCATTGGCATCTGATAAAGGAGGAACGCCAACAGAGAAAGCAGTTTTGCTTTCATAGCACTACATCTAAAAAACACACAGCATATAATACTTTCATCTTTAAGTGGGTAATCATGGGAGTTCCAAGATTATATCCACTAAGTTAGCCTGAGTATCCATCTATAAAAATATCTTTACAAAAATGCTTAAAAGAGGAAAGTTCCAGAAATAGTGGGAGTACATCAAGGCAGCAGAAGACACTGTGATAAAAGGACTATGAATGTGAGACTAGGAACTGGTTTTTCACAGGTAGCTTTTATATATAAAGGTCATTTTAGCTGATTTCTACAGCCAAGACTAGCTGTTAATAGTAAGGGCTTTAGGAATCTCCAGATTGGCAACCAGTTTGACTAACTCCCTAAATAAATACTCCCAACCCCAAGCCCTATTGAAGCTGAAGGACTGAAACATTGTCAATGTAGGAAAAGATTCACTCAAAGCCTACTAAGACAGAGGGGAATGGTGATGGTGGGTTCTTCAACAGCGCTCACATCAACATATATCTGGGGAAGCTCCCTCCCCCCCAAACACACACACACAGATGGAATGTTTGCTCCAGAGAAGCCTGACTCAGAAGCCACCTGAAGGGATGTCTAGTTGGGGAAGAGTGTTAGGGCTACAAGTACAAAAGGTTTCAGGAGAACAGGGCCCAGGAGGGTCAGGCTGTTTTCTCTGACCCAGTGATACTTAATATTAATGAAGAGGTATGGAACAAAGTCAAGTCTTTCCATGATGTAATCTGCTGCTAGTGGCCAAAGCCTGTCCCAGGCATTGGATGGGTGAGGTGTAGAACAATCAATCCATTCTCTGGAGGTGAAGTCTAGGGACGAAGATTGTTCTGGGAAGCTGACACAGATGATGATTTGGATAATGAAGTTAACACTAACCCACTGCTTAAGTCCGGTCCCCGACCTTCTTTTTCTGCTCTATAGTCCAGGAACATTTCTTTGAAAGCCAGAAAATCTGTAAATGTGAGCAGCATGTCAGATATGTCGCCAGCCACTTTATCTTTATGGTGCTGTAAAGTTGTTGTGAACGCTACCATGTTAAATCCCGGAATCCGCTCCAGCAGCTGTTCTTCAATACACTTTTCTACCAAGGAAATATATTAGTTAAAAGTAGATGTGTAGGCGAGTTTATTCTCTTCTGTGTCTTCAAACTCCTGGTAATACTTGTCCATAAAATTTCTCTGTAATACCTGGAACTCATCATCTATTATGATGTCCTCCATGTATCCAACCACAGTATCGAATTCTGCATCAGAAACGGAAGTGTAGAACAGTGCGAAGCTCTCCTCCTCCAGGGCTTCCATCGCCTCCACCTCCACCGCATCCACCCCGCGCGGCCGAGCGGACCGGTCCACCTCCTACCCCGCCCGCGGCCCGGGTCCAGCCTCTGTTCTGCCCCGCAGAGCCGCAGCCCGCATCCTGGAGGCCTCACCGCCCAGGCCTAGGCCAGCTCACAGCCCCGCTGGGTCGGAGCCTCCAGCTCCCGGGCTGCTGGACAGCTCCCGCCGGCCTCTGGGAGCATACGCACAGCAGCTACCACTCGGTCCCGCGTCCCTTTCTTTCTTTCTTTCTTTCTTTCTTTCTTTCTTTCTTTCTTTCTTTCTTTCTTTCTTTCTTTCTTTCTTTCTTCCTTCCTTCCTTCCTTCCTTCCTTCCTTCCTTCCTTCCTTCCTCCCTCTCTCCCTCCCTCCCTTTCTTTCTTTCTTTCTTTCCTTCCTTCTCTCTCTTTCTTTCTTTCTTCCTTCCTTTCTTTCTTTCTTTCTTTCTTTCTTTCTTTCTTTCTTTCTTTTTCTTTCCTTCTTTCCTTCCTTTCTTCCTTCCTCCCTCCCTCCCTCCCTTCTTTTTTCTTTTCTTTTCTTTTCTTTTCTTTTCTTTTCTTTTCTTTCTTTCTGTTTTCCCCTTTGTCTCCAGGGTTATCGCTGGGGTTAGGTGCCTGTACTGAGAAAAAAAAATGAGAGGGATAGGGGAGATACAGAGGGGGAGAGAAAGACAGACACCTACAGACCTGCTTCACCACTATGAAGTTGACCCCTGTGGTTGGGGAGAAGGATGTTGGTACCTGGATCCTTGAGCAGGTCCTTGTGCTTTCTACTGTGTGTACTTAACCCTGTGTGCCACCAGCTGACCTACCTGATTTCTTTAGTTTCCCAAATTAGAATAATAGCAAATTTCAGCACTGGGGACACTGTGATGTGGAGCAACTATAACTTGCATGTGAGAGATTCCAGGTTCAATTATTGGCACCAGCAATTGCCAGAGCTGAGAGCTACCCAGGATAAAAAAAAAAAAGTTCATCTACAAAATATTTTTTCAGAAGTTTATTTCTATTTTCTTCTAAGTAGATTGTCTGAAGCAACAATATGGGGACAGAGCAACATATACATGATTAAAAATATAGATATATATTGGGCTATTGAAAAAGTCAAAATAAAATTTTACATAGAAAAACACATCAGGACTTTTTTTGACAAGCCAACCTATCTATGTATGAAAACTTTGAAAAGACAACACACAGTTCATATCATTCCATTCAGTAATTTTAATAGATAACATTTTTTAAAATTCTGTGACAATAAGTTTTATGTCATAATGCAGTAAAAGGATGATTTACACAGAAAATTTACAAAGAAAATCAGTATTAGACATTGCACAGAAGCAATGTCTCTGAATTTTCAATGATTTTGTCCTTAGAAGACCAAGAAGACTAAAATTATAACCACCCTAAAGTAAGAGAAAATTGAGGCTGAATCACTTAGTATTATAAATATGCTTAAAATACCACTAGAATTTCTAGTGTAATTATGAATGTATTCATTTTTAGAAACTCATTTTAAAATAGGGAAAATAATTTTCTTTTCTTTTTTTTTGTTTGAAAGTTTTTTATTTCTTTTTTAAATTTTTTATTTAAGAAAGGATTAATTAACAACACCATAGGGTAGGAGGGGTGCAACTCCACACAATACCCACCACCCAATCTCCATATCCTACCCCCTCCCCTGATAGCTTTCCCATTCTCTATCCCTCTGGGAGCATGGACCCAGGGTCATTGTGGGTTGCAGAAGGTAGAAGGTCTGGCTTCTGTAATTGCTTCCCCGCTGAACATGGGCGTTGACTGGTCGGTCCATACTCCCAGTCTGTTGGTATGAGACCCCTTCTGTTTCATTTGGTTTAAATCCCCCCTGCTTAACACTATTCTATTTACATAACCACTCCATTCTATTTACATAACCACTGTTAACAAGTACCACCATCCCTCCAGGGCATTGGTGGTTCAGTGATAGGATTCTCACCTGCTCCACCCCCTCCTTGTCACACTCTGATTTTCACTAGTCACTTTTCTCTCCACCCTCTCTATGACACATCCTGTTTCCACCCTACTTGGCCAGTATATATAAAGACAGCATTGTGAGTCTTACCTTACCTTGAGTTTAGCTTAGCTCATCTAAGATTGTGCTGCATCCTGCATGAATAAAGAGATACTGCCTACAGCTCAACCATGAGTCCCTGATCTTCTGTTACCCGCCTGTGAAGCCAGCCTGGCGAAAACAACATAACCCGTCGAAAACAACACCAGTCTGCCTCTCTCTTTCCCTAGTAGGGTGTGTCTCTGGGGAAGCTGAGCTCCAGGTCACATTGGTGGGGTCTTCAATCCAGGGAAGCCTGGCCAGCATCCTGATGGCATCTGGAACCTGGTGACTGAAGAGAGAATTAACATACAAAGCCAAACAAATAGTTGAGCAATCACAGAGCCAAAGCTTGGAATAGTGGAGAGGAAGTGTTAGGGAGGTACTCACTGTAAACTCTAGTGTACTTCTGCTTTCAGGCATATATTTTGCAGTAGTTTATGGATACGTGTGAACATATGCTCTCTCTCACAGAAACTGGTGTATATCTAGGTTTTGGGACTTTGTTAGAAAGTGAACCACCTGAGATAAAATTGGAGTCTACTATAAAAGGAAAGGTCTCACCCGAGTAATGAAGCTGAAGGGTTGTCATTCCACACATGAAGTCTCTGGACACAGTCTGAAGTGAAGCATGTTGAGGTGGCAATCATTGCGTTGGTTAGGTTGTGATCAGCAGATGCAATATTATTTTATATGGATTGGGGGAGGCATGTGGGAAAGTGGGCCCTATCCAAGGGTTCCAGGTTGGGGAAGTAGGGGCTCTATAGTGGAGCTGTGAGGTTCCTGCTGTCTTAGGGTTCAAAAAGACAATCGATAGTTAATGTTATCATCACGTTATTTGGTAATTGGGTTAACTTTGAAAAGTCCTTTTGTTATGGTTTGCTGTACAGTACCCAGTATCTTGTATATAGCTGTGCTATTGGATGCTTCTGATTACTTGGTCTAGGTTTTTGAGAAAGTTGCATATCAAATACACAGCCTATATATTAAAAAGATTCAATTTGTGTTTTGAAAAACTTTGACACATACAATTCATTTTCCCCCTCTCATATTAATTAACTAGAGATTTATATGTCTACATTTTGCTAGGAGTGTACATAAACACCATTCCCACCACCAAAAGACTGTGACCCATCCCTCCCACTCACTCCCACCCCCCACTGGTCCTGGAAGCTGCATGTCTACCCCTCACCACAGGGTTTTTACTTTGGTGCCCTACTTACAATTTGGTCAGGTCCTGCTTTTAGTTTCCCTTTCAGATCTTCTTCCTCAACTTCTGTTGATGAGTGGGATCATCCCATACTGATCTTTATCTTTCTGACTTAGCTCCCTTAACATAATTCCTTCTAGCTCTGTCCAAGATGGGTCAGAGAAGGTGGGTTCATTGTTCTTCATAGCTGCATAGTATTCCATTGTGTATATATACCACAGCTTTCTCAGCCACTCATCTGGTGTTGGGCACCTGGGTTGCTTCCAGGTTTTAGCTATTATGAATTGTGCTGCTATGAACATAGGAGTACACACCTCTTTTTAGTTGGGTGTTTTGGAGTCCTTGGAGTATAACCCCAGGAGAGGAATTACTGGATCATATGGAAGGTCCATGTCTAGCCTTCTGACAGTGTTCCAGACTGCTCTCTACAGAGGCTGTACCAATTTACATTAATACCAGCAATGTAAAAGGGTTCCTCTGTCCCCATAGCCTCTCCAGCATTTGTTGCTGCTCTCCTTTTTGATGTATGCCATTCTTACAGGAGTGAGGTGGTATCTCAATGTTGTCTTAATTTGTATTTCTCTGACAATCAGTGATCTAGAGCAGTTTTTCATATGTTTGTTAACCTTTTGAATCTCCTCTGTAGTGAATATTTTCTTCATATCCTCTGCCCATTTTGGATGGGGTTATTTGCTTTTTTGGTGCTAAGTTTGCCGAGCTCTTTATATATTTTGTTGATTAGTTTCTTGTCTGATGTATGGCATGTGAAGATTTTCTCCTATTGTTTGAGGGGTCTCTTTGTTTGTTTAACTCCACTGTGTTCTGAGAAGATACTTGCGATGATTTCGATGCTCTTGAATTTATTGATGCTGTCTTTGTGGCCTAACATGTGGTCTATCCTTGAGTATGTGTTATGTGGATTTGAAAAGAAGGTGTATTCCAGTTTTTTGGGGTGGACTCTGAAAATGTCCACGAGTTCTAGTCTGTCAATCTCTTCATTCAATTCTCTTGTATCTTTGTTGGTTCTCTGCTTTGTTGATCAGTCTAAGTGTGAGTGTGGGGTATTGAAGTCTCACACTATTATTTTATTACTATTGATGTATTTTTGAAATTGTTTCAGTATGTGCTTAATGTATTTAGATGGTCCCTCATTGGGTGCATAGATGTTAATAATTGTTAAGTCTTCTTGGCTGATTGATCCTCTAATCATTATATAATGTCATTGCCTATCTTTTATTACTTTATTTAATTTAAAATCTATCGTGTCTGAGATGAGAATGGCTGTTCCTGCCCTTTTTTGTGGTCCGTTAGCCTGTATGATGGTTTTCCATACTTTCACTTTAAGTCTGTGTTTATCTTGTTGTGACTGATGGGATTCTTGCAAGCAGCATATGGTTGGGTTATGTTTTCTGATCCATCCCCCCACCCTGTGCCTTTTGATGGGTGAGTTTAAGCCATTGACATTTACTGATATTATGGATTTAATGTATTGTAGTGTCATTGTTCAAAAAAAAAACAAATTTTCTTTGCTCTGATATATTGCAATTATTATAGTGATGTTCGTCTTTATAAGATATCTTTTAGAACCTCTTTCAGGGCCGTCTTGGTGATGGTTGCCTCCTTTAACTGTTGTTTGTCTAAGAAGGTTTTGATCCCTCCATCTAGTTTGAAAAAATATATAGCAGCATGTATTATCCTTGGTTGAAACTCTTTTTCATTCAGGGCTGGATAGATATCTTGCCATTCCCTCTGACTTTTAGAGTTTGAGTGGAGAAGTATGCAGATAATCTTATGGGTTTTCCCTTGTATGTGACTTTTTGTTTCTCTCTTGCAGTCTTTAGGATCCTTTCTTTATCCTTACTTCTTCTCATTGTGACTATGATGTGTCTTGGTGTCTTCATGTCTGGGTTGATTCTGTTTTGTACTCTCTGGGCCTCTTGAATCTTGATCTGGGTATATTCAATGATAATGTCCTTCTTTTTTTAGGTCTGGGAAGTTTTCTTCCATTATTTTCTCTAGAATGTTTACTTCTTCTTCTCTTTCTTCCTCTGGTAGGCCAATGATAGGAATGTTACTTCTTTTGAGATCATCCCATATGTCTCTGTTGTTGTTTTCAGTGTCTCTCAAGCTCTTTTTAAGCTCTTTCACCTCTTTCTTCCTTTTCTCTAACTCCTCTTCTGTCTGACTAATTCTGTTTTCTGCTTCTGTTAGTCTGCTTTCCCTTGCCTCAGCTTCTTTCTTCATTACAGCTATTTCAGCTTTCTGTTCTCTAATTGCCTCAAGATAATCAGTATTTTCCTTGGGGGTCTCAACTGTTGTTTCCCTAATACTGCCATTGCTTTCCTCCAATGTTGTTTTCATTTCTGTGATTAATAAGTTTATTATTGCTTGCATACTTTTCTTATCTATGGTTACTTCTGGCTGATTTGTAGTTTCTTCTGGGCTTTTGTCTTCATTCATTGGAGTAGCAGTTTTATTTGTTTTTGATCTACCCATTTTTTGATTTATGTGTTTCTTTTTTTTTATATGCTCTGTTGTTCCTCATTTGTTGTGTCTTGAGTACAAGCAACACTGTACTAAATACCTTTATGACAATTGCACTCACCAACCTCAGGAATTAAAGTAGCAACTGAAGCAAGTATTGAAGCAGTTTAATCATTACCAGTTAGCCAAACAATTTCTCCAGTCCGTGAAAAAAAAGTAACCAAATCCCAGTGAATAAGAAAGAGAAAAGAAAGAAGGGATAACAAGAATAGATAGTTATGCAGATCTACTATCCACTGTATATTCTAGGGGTAACAAGGGGGTAAAGGGAACTAGAGCAGAGATACACACATAGAGAGTCCACTCTGAGTCAGATTTCTTCCCCAAAATAATTCACAAATTTAGAAAGGCAAAGAAGAAGGAAGGAAGAAGTGTATCATAAGATTAAAAAAAAAAAAAAGAAAAAGAAAGAAGGGACAAGAGAGAAAAAAGGGAAAAGATAAGTAAAAGAGCTGTAATTAAAGAGCAGTGAAAGGAAAGGTTTTTTTATTACTTTATTTTTAATCTAATTTAATTTAATTTTTTTGATTAGCTAGGAGGGTGATGGAGGGGAGCGTCTGTGGAGGAGGTAGGATTAAGGAGACAAGTTCCTCCCACAATAGATTAGATGCCCACTACCCTAGCACTGAAATATATGCTAAGAGTTAATTCTGATCAACCTAAAGGGGGGGAAGATATATGCCTTTATATAATATTAATAGTAAAATAGAGCAGGGTTAAAAAAAAATAATATAAAAACCCTGTCCCGGATTACCTCAAACCTTGTGATCAGATGCAGCTGATTATTAAGAATGAGAAAAAAACAAAAACAAAAAAAAACCTCAGGACTAGACAAGGATAGCTGAAATAGATAGTTATGCAAATCTACTATCCACTGTATATTCTAGGGGTGACTAAAGGAGGAAGGGAAGTTGAGCAGAGACACTCGCAGTGAGAGTCCACACTGAGTCAGATTCTTCCCCAAAATAATTCCCAAATGTGTATCAGTGAATTCAAAAAAGCACACTGTTTGGTGGTGTGGGCCTGGGGGATGTCGCTTTGGAAGCTGTAGGATTAAGGAAGAAAGGATGACAAGAATGAGAAAAAGAAAATACAAAGAGAGAGAGAGAAAAAAGAAAAAGATAAGAAAAAGAATAGTCATAAAAGAGCAGTGAAAGGAAAGGGTTTTTTTTAATTTATTTATTTTTAATTATTTAATTAGCTATGCGGTGTGAGGTGGGGGGGGGTTGGCTACTTAGAAAGAAAAAAGGCCAGAGGTTTCAGAAGGGTATAGACTTAGAATGAATGATACTCCCTGGTGGGACAGGAATATGGTAAAGAAAGAGGCTCCTAGCAGGGGAGCCTGCTAGGATCTGGTCCCCAGGGACTGGTTATGGGGGGGGGGAGGGCAAGTGGGAGGAGGTATGCTTGAAAATTAAAAGGAAAAAAAAATTTCCCCCCTTTTTTCCTACTCTAATTCTTAACCCAAATTAAGTTATAGTCACCTCCTTGGTGTTACCGCTAGGACCCCTTACTGACTGGCCTACTAAAGGCAGAAAATCCTACTGTTTCCAGGAGATGTGGTCAGAGCTCAAGCACTAGCAGCTTCTCAGTCCGCCATCTTCCGGGAACCCCCGGGAAAAGCATTTTCAAAAATGTCACTATATAAAATTTAATTTGACCAATTGTGTAATATACTATTTCATTCCATTCCATTGGTCATTCCACTGGTTGCTTAGTGCAACAAATTCTTTTTTTACCACTGGAATAAATGTTAATTTATAACATAATTAGACATTGTTTCTATTTTAGATACTAAAATTAGTTTATATGTGAAACATCCACTTAAAACATTCCTATGTTCCAAGGGGAATTCAAATCTTAAATCTTGGTCATTATATATATATATATTTTGCCAAAGCACTGCTTAGTTCTGGCTTTTGGTGGTGCGGGAGATTGATCCTGGGACTTTGGAGCCTCAGTCACAAGAGTCTCTTTGCATAGCATATATTCTTCTTATTTCAATTAAGAGTTACTATTTTTGTTAAAATACTATGTATACCAATTTAAATATTTTTTGTGATCTTAATCAATAAAGTATTAAAATTATTTGGATAAAAGACCTCTCTTGACATTTTAATGTCTATAGAACTTTGACTGTTCTCTGAAACTAACACCTTAGCTTAAATTGTTATCAACCTTTACCTCATTTGGTAGAACTTTGTAACTCTGTAAATTCTGACTTGCTATTTAAGCTTTTTTAAATAATAAAAAAGTCCATAGAGAAACTAGTATTCTGTTACTTTTTTATTTTAAAGGCATTTTCAAAATTTTCCATTTCACTTTTGATTTGCAAAAAATTAACATACCCTTACAGACTAACCTTGTTTTAAAGACTAACTTTGTTACCTGCGACTTCTGTTTCATTTTCTATCATGTAATTGTGTCTTTTATTAGTTCTAGATACAAGAGTTCTCTTTCATATTCTTAGATCCATTTACCCCTTTGGCCTTCCTTAAAAGACAACACATGTATTTTAGATAATTCTTTCCTCTCATCTTTCTAATGTAAATTAAAAATATTAAAGGCTCACCTTCTCAATGAAAAAGGAAAAAGGAAAAAAAAAGTTTTGATCTTTAAACCAGGTTCAATCTCTTTTATGTATGGTTTTCATATCAGTTACTTTTATTCACATTTGTTATCTTCCATTTTGTTTGGGTGTGTTCTCATATTGTCTCCATAAATCATTTTTTAAATTTTATATATTTGTTTGATTTCCAACAGTTTGATTATCACAACTAAGAACTTGAATAATAAGGCAAGTAATGAAGAAAACATTCTTTTTTTTTCCTTCTGATTTTTTTTTATTGGGGAATTAATGTTTTACATTCAACAGTAAGTACAATAGTTTGTACATGCATAACATTCCCCAGTTTCCCATATAACAATACAACCCAGACTAGGTCCTCTGAATCCTTCTTGGATCTATATTCTCCCCATCCACCTACCCCAGAGTCTTTTACTTTGGTATGATACGCCAATTCCATTTCAGGTTCTACTTGTGTTTTCTTTTCTGATCTTGTTTTTCAACTTCGGCCTAAGAGTGAGATCATCCCATATTCATCCTTCTGTTTCTGACTTATTTCACTCAATATGATTTTTTCAGGGTCCATCCAAGATCAGCTGAAAACGGTGAAGTCACCATTTTTTACAGCTGAGTAGTATTCCATTGTGTATATATACCACAACTTGCTCAGCCACTCATTTGTTGTTGGACACCTGGGTTGCTTCCAGGTTTTGGCTATTACAAATTGTGCTGCCAAAAACATATGTGGAATAGAATTGAGAGCCCAGAAATGAGCCCCCACACCTATGGACATCGAATCTTTGACAAAGGGGCTCAGACTATCAAATGGGGAAATCAGACTCTCTTCAACAAATGGTGTTGGAAACAATGGGTTGAAACATGCAGAAGAATGAAACTGAACCACTGTATTTCACCAAACACAAAAGTAAATTCCAAGTGGATCAAGGACTTGGATGTTAGACCACAAACTATCAGATACTTAGAAGAAAACATTGGCAGAACTCTTTTCCGCATAAATTTTAAAGACATCTTCAATGAAATGAATCCAATTACAAAGAAGACTAAGGCAAATATAAACCTATGGGACTACATCAAATTAAAAAGCTTCTTCACAGCAAAAGAAACCACTACCCAAACCAAGAGACCCCTCACAAAATGGGAGAAGATCTTTACATGCCATACATCAGACAAGAGTTTAATAACCAACATATATAAAGAGCTTGCCAAACTCAACAACAAGACAACAAATAACCCCATCCAAAAATAGGGGGGTGCATGGACAGAATATTCACCACAGAAGAGATCCAAAAGGCTGAGAAACACATGAAAACATTCTTAAAAAGCATAACGGGGCAGTAGCGCAGCAGGCTAAGTGCACATGGCGTGATGCGCAAGGACCAGTATAAGGATCTGGGTTCCAGCCCCAGGCTCTCCACCTGCAGGGGGGTCGCTTCACAAGCAGTGAAGAATGTCTACAGATATCTATCTATCTTTCTCTCCCTCTCTCTGTCTTCCCCTCTTCTCTCCATTTCTCTCTGTCATATACAACAACTATGACATCCAACAATGATAACAACAACAATAATAACAACACTGATAAACAGCAAGACAACAAAAAGGAAAAAATAGCTTCCAGGAGTAGTGAATTTATAGTGCAGGCACCAAGCAAGCCCCAGCAATAATCCTGAAGGCAAAATTATGCATATACATATATATATATTATAATGTAACAAAGAAGGAAACAAACAAAAAGCAATAAGAAATAGAATTAATATCCAAATCTGAGAGCTAAAGCTGCAGACACTTAAAGATAGCAGAATGCTTACTGAAATTGAATTTGGCAATAACCCTTTGGGCCAGAAGTTAAAAGTAGTGGGGACACAAATAAGAAAATAACAATTATACTAAATCAGTATTTAAAATTTGTGTGCAGTAATGGATACTAACTGAGTGAATAGGCTACATATTTAATGGAGAGCATGCTTACAAGTAATATATCTAATAGGAAACTGATATACATAATTCATTAAAAAATCCTAAAGACAACACAAAATTAAAGAAAAGATTTGATTAAAATTATACAAATTACATGAATAGATATTTCTCCAAAGAAATGTAAATGAGGAAGAAGTTAATGAAAAGATGCTTACTGCCCCTATCATTACAGAAATATAAAGTGAAAGCAACTTATATACAATTGAATTGTTATTCTCTAAAAACAGAAATAGTAGAAATTGCAACTCTTATCTACTGCTGATGGAAATTTAAAATATTTGAGAAGCTACTATGGAGGAAGGTACTGTGGTTCCACAAAAAATTAAAAATAGGGGCTGGGTGGTGGCACACCTGGTTAAGTGCACAGGTTACAATAAGCAAGGACTCTGTTTCAAGCCCCAAGTCCCTACCTGCAGAGGAAAAGCTTTGTGATTAGTGAAGCAGGGCTGCAAGTGTCTCTCTGTTTCTCTCTTCCTCTCTATCTCCCTCTTCCTTCTTGATTTCTGGTGGTCTCTAGTAAATAAAGTAATAGTAAATAACTATTAACTAGTAAATAAAGAAATAGTAATCTTTTAATACAGCTACCCTACTTTGGTTATACATTCAAAATAATTGAAAAATGACTCAACTAGGTCACTATATAGTCATATTCATAGCAGCATTTTTTTCATGGAAAATAAAGGACAGAAAAAACTACTAATCAATGAGTGGATGGATGATAAAGTAGTTTTAAAAAGAAAGCAATTTTTATCTAACGATACAACATGGCTGTTCATTGGAGATGTTATGTTGAGTAAAATAGAATAGTAGCAACCAAGTAGTACTGGGTTATCACACTTATATGAGGCACTCAAACTCTCTCTCTCTCTCTCTGGATATATATATGGTAGAATGGTGGTTGCCAGTAAACAGGTGATAGGATATGATTATTTGCCTAAAGTTACTGAGTTTCAATTGTTTGGGATGAAAGAATTCTGAAGAACTGGTATACAATGATGTATAATATGAATCCAGTTGATGCTATGAGACTGGACATTTTCAAATAAGAACAAGAAGGGAGAACACACACACACACACACACACACACACACACACACACACACACACACACACACACTGTAGACCGAATATGGTGTATTGCACCAATGCAAAGGACTTTAGGGAAGGAGGGGAGGGGTGGAAGAAGAGACCTTTGGGGTCTTGGTGCATAATATAATTATACCCATGTGTCCATATATAAATGTCTGCACTGTAAATCATAACTGTCTCTATAATAAAAAATAAAAGATAAATTTCAGGATGTGCATTTTTCCCTCTAGTGTTATTGCTGGGCTCAGTGCCTGCACTATGAATCCATTGCTCCTGGGAGCCTTCTCCCCACCCCCATTTTATTGGATAGGATAGAGGATAGAGGGGAGGGGAAGGTCGAGGGGGATAAAAAGACACCTGCAGATCCTCTTTAGCACATGTAATAGGATGTATTGCACCAAAGTAAAGGACTTTGGGGAAAGGGGGGTTTTAGAAGTATGAGACAGATGTTAGTAGTGTCTACTGCATGATGGTGGGAAAATAACTCAGTTGGGAGAAGGAGTGTTTTGTTTTGTAGATACTTATCACTAGGAGATGATAAGCTGTACTCAGAAAATGCACTGCATACCATCCACCTCCTAACAAAAGTTTCTCTATGGAAATAAATATTAAAAATAGTTTGAAGGGTCAATGATGAACATGCTTTTAAAAACCATAAAACTTGGGTCAACTTTAAAACTTTTTTTTTATTTAAAGATTCCATGGGCTATAAATAAATAATCTATAAAAAGATATATATAAAACAAACTTACTTTCAAGAGGTAATTATAGTTATAATTAGCATTATAATTGTCTTAATAGTATCAGTGGTGCATTGGAAAGGTGAAGCCAAGTTGTACTTATTTAAAAGTGATTGAGAAGGGGATAAAAATGGATATAACCCGTTGAAATAGAAAATTGTCAAGTTAAATTTCTTATGGAAAAACTAAAGACCCTGGTAGAAGAAAGGAAGATAAATTTAAAAAAAAAAAGGGAATAGAAACACAGATCTATACTTTCTAGGTGGGTACCCATTCACTTACATTTTTTTCTCTCTACTTTCAGTATTAGGGTTTGATGACACTTCATGACATCAGATGGAAAGAGAAAGAAGCATAAAGATAAAGGGAAAGATAATACAGAGCCAAAACATCACCCCAGTGTAGTTAAGACAGGGTTCGAATCTGGGAAGTACACATGGCAAACCAGGCACCTCTCGGTTTAGCTAGCTTGATGATGTCCCATATCCTGCAATATCAGACAAACAGGATTTATTCTTGGAATACAAAAGTGGTTCAATTCACATAAGACAAATAATGTAATCCACCATAAATATAATATTGATATTTACTAATAACATCTGTAATAATATTATTAGTACTAAATAAATATTAATAAAGAAATTACCATATGAATGTATTTAACTAAAAGAGAGAAAAGGAGAACCTTTTCAATAAATGATATTAGTTATAATGGGTAACTTCACTTAGAAGAATGAAACAGGACTATCACATGTCACTGTGCTCAAAAGTAGTAAAAATAGATCAAAGGCATAGATGTTATATCAGAAACCATAACTCAAAGAAAACATTGACAGAGCACTACATGATCCCTGCTTGTAAAAAAGATTCTGGCAAAGGAAGGAAAGCAAAAGTAAAAGAAAATTATTGGTATTACAGCAAACTGAAAAGTGTTTCAATGACAAAAAGGACCATCAGCAAAGCATAAAGACATCCACACTATTGAATGCAAGATGATATTTGCACACCATAGATTTGCAAAAGGTGTGTGTGTGTGTGTGTGTGTGTGCATGTTTGTGTGAAAGATTTAAACAGATTATTCACAAAAAAGATTCATCAGATGAGACAAATATATTCAATGTCACTCATGGAAATGCAAGTTAAGACATCAGTAAAAGACCCCTACTACAGCAGATCCAAAGACTAGTGGTGGGGAAGGCAGGGGAGAGTTTAATTGGAGACTAGATTCCAGTGTTCTTTGATGGAGAATGAAGTCTTGGTAGAAGGTGAGGTATATTAACACTTATCTTTCAGAGATGTGGAATAGAACACTGTTGATAATAGTACTATAAATTAACATGTCTTCAATAAAGTAATAACAAAATACCTATGGGAGATATAAAATAAAAGTTATGAGATGTATAAAGATTTAAAATTTTGAGGGATACAACCTTCATTCTTGTATTATCTAACAGTATTAAATAAATATTTTATTTTCACACAAAATGTAAACTGGAGTCTTTATTTCCCATGAAACATTGAGCAGGAGACTTTCCTGTCCTAGTCCACCATTCTAGCTATTCTTGGAATGCAAATACTTATTTAGGATACTATGGGTAAAAGGACAAAGACCAATAAAGTTACTTGCAGCTTAGATAATTGACCAGGATTGTTTCACTGCTTTGGCTTTATAGATTGTCAATGAATATTGCTTAGACAGCACTTTCTCTGGAAACTAGTTATTTTCCTTTCCATTGCCCTTGACTTGACTGAATCATCTTCCTGTCTACTATTTAATCCATTATAGAAAGTATTACAAGCCTCTATAAGTCTTTGCTTATTTCCCCCTGATGATTTCTGCTGAAGGAAGTGTTTATGTTTACCATGTTGTTAGCATTGCATCACCAATGTCTGTCATGGAAATCAAACCAAAGAACATGGGATGTTACAACTTCTAGTTTTAGAAATGATATACATGAATTAAGAAAGGAAAAGGAGATAAGATTTATGAAATTTACTTTGAGTTATTTATTTATTTATTTATGATGAACAAAGGATAAGAGTGAGAGATGTGGGAATGCCAGTGAGAAGAGAAGCCAAAAATTTTCACTACATGTAAAATAAAAATGTAGCTATAGTGGGGAACTGTTGTGTGGAAGTCTAAGATAAAGTTACCAGGCTTAAAAACCAGAGAGAGAACAGTACATTTGAATTGAAGACTTGTGAATAAATCAAATGATGAAACAGAGAGTTTCTGGGTAGCTTCATGAGTTAAGTTTGGAGAATATAGCTAAGGTTTACAAAGCATGATGAGGCTGGGCAGTGGTGCAGCCAACTGAGTGCACCCATTACCATGTCCAGTTCAAGTCTCCCTCCCAATACCCCCTCCCCCCATAGACACACTCTGCACGGGGGAGCTCCAGAAGTGATGAAACAAATCTACAACTCTCTCTCTCTCTCTCTCTCTCTCTCTCTCCCTCCCTCTTCCCTCACTCCCTCTCTCCCTCTCCCTCTTCCCCCTTTCTCCCTCCACTCCCCCCTCCCACCTCCCTCCTTCCTCTCCCTCTCCCTTTCATCTCTATCTTAAATCTCTATCTCTCTCTCTTGCAATATCAACCCAATACTCATGACTGCTATTTTTTCCTTTTTTCTCTTATATTTTTTATTAGGTAGGACAAAGAGAAATTGAGAGGAGATTGGGATATAGAGAGATGGAGAGAAAGATAGACACTGGCAGACCTGCTTCACTGCTCCTGAAGCAGACCCCCTTCAGGTGGCGAGCAGGGGCTCAACATGGTTTGCACTCAGTTATATGTGTGCTTAACTGGGTGTGCCACTGTCTGGCCCTTCTCTCTCCCTTTATATATCCCCCTCCCCTCCAATTTCTATCTGTGCTATAGAATAAAGTGGAAGGGGAAAAAAATCCCCCAGGAGCAGTAAATTTGTAGTGTCATCATGAAGCCTCAGCAATAACCCTGGAGACAAAAATAAATAAATGATAATAATAAAATAATTCTAAGCCATTAAGTAAAGAAAGGAGAGCTCTTTCAAAAAATCTTATTGGGAAATAATGGGTGGTCACAGACAGAAGATAAAACAAAACCATCACATGTCACCATACACAAAAAATAAATTCAAAGTGAATTGGACTTAGATGTTATACAGAAATCATAATATATATAGAAGAAAACACAGAATACTATAAGTCAGCTTTGACTATGTCTTGAGATACCTGAACCCAATAGAAAGAAAACAAAAAGAAAAAACAATACTGGGACTACATCAAACTGAAGAGCTTACACACAGCAAAAGAAATTATCATGCAAACAGAAAAACAACCAACAGAAAAATAAATAGCATTTTTTTGTCACACACCAAACAGAAGAATGATAAGCAAGATGTATAAAGAGCTTAGAAAACTCAGCAACAATCATAACACAAAGAAAACAGAACAGCCCCATTAAAATGGTAGAGAAAAGTGAACAAACTCTTCACCAAAGAAAATATTCAACTGGTCAATACGAAAAATGCTCACAGTCACTGATTTTTGAGAAATGCAAATCAAGATAATAATGATATACTTTCTCAACCCTAGAATGATTTTTTTCACTCTCTCTTTCTGCCTGTCTCTGAGAAAGAGAAGGAAGGAACGAAGGAAGGAATGAAGAAAGGAAGGGAACGATGGAGGAAGGGAGGAAGGGAGGAAGGAAGGAAGGGAGGAAGGGAGGAAGGGAGGAAGGAAGGAAGGAAGGAAGGAAGGAAGGAAGGAAGGAAGGAAGGAAGGAAGGAATGGGAAGGAATGGGAAGGAAGGGAGGAGGAAGGGAGGAGGAAGGGAGGAGGAAGGGAGGAAGGGAGGGATGGAGGAATGGAGCAAGGAAGGAAGGAAGGAAGAAAAAGGAAAAGAAGGAGCAAGGGAGGAACACAAGAGGGAGGATATTCTGTTTCTGTACAGAATTGAGCAGTCTCTAGATGAGACCTCTTTTTTTTTTTGGCTATATTCCTATAATATATTTCTAAGTCAGAAACATTTTTGTTTTTTGTTTTTCTTTACCCCTTGCCTTCCATTGCCTATGATTTGCCAGTCCATATCTATGAGAGATACCCAAGTTCCTTGTAAATTTGTTAATTAATTAATTTATTTATTTATTTATTTATTGGATAGAAGCAGCCAGAAATTGAAAGGGAAGAGTGATAGAGAGGGACAGAGACAGAGAGACACCTGCAGCACTACTTTACCACTCACAAAGCTTTTCCCATGCAGGTGGGTTCAGGGGCCTCGAACCCAGGTCCTTATGCATTCATATACATTCAACCAGTGCATTCAACCAAGTATGCTACCACCTGTCCTCTTAATCCCTTGTGATTTTTATGGTCCAATTCAAGATAATTTACCTATCTTGTCATGAGTTTCTCAGGTAATATTTTCTGTTGTATGGGTAATTGCCACTTTAGGTTAATTTCTCTCCATCTGCGACTGCCACACTTCTGTCCTGACAGCCTCAACATAGCCCAGTCACACTTTTACTTCTGTCCTGGTCTACCTTCACCTGAATGTGGTATGGTCAGGCCCTAGTATTAGGGCATGGCAGTCAAGAAAAATAGGCTACCCAAAGGTCATGGAAAAGGCCAGAACACTTGTAAAGTACAATCAGTCCTGCAAGTTCATACATTTACCAGACTTCACATTAATGTTTTCATCTTAAGTATTTGCAACTGTGATTCCAAAGATTTCAAAAAAGGTGTGTGTGTGTGTGTGTGTGTGTGTGTGTGTGTGTGTGTGTGTTCTCTGCTTCTGATGTGCTATTGACAAATGCTCACAGAAACAAGAAAAAAGATTCAACTCTGGAGGAATACATGATATTTAGGCAAAGTTCCATGTATATGCCGGTTTTAAGATGTGGCTTGCTCACTTACTAGCTTTAACATATCACAAACATAATTCAATATGATAGTTTTCTTATAACATCATTTGTGTACCTTTTATGATTAACCTCTGCTGTCATTTTGCTGTGATAATTAAAAAATGGTATTAGTGTATTTAGCTCGTTTTTATTATCTGTTCTATGCTATTAGAAAAATGTCATTGAATTTGTAGAAATATAATCTAAATATTTTTGCTATCCATAAATCTTAGCTTTATTTAGTAAAGGCCTTGCCATCCCAGGATGTGTTTTTTCTATTAGAAACTTTGACAAATGTGTTGTAACCATAGAAATGATTTGTGAGACAGCAGGAGTAGCCAAAATAGATTAAATTAATGTGTTAGGTTTAGTGTTCACACAGCATGCCATATTTTAATTGATTACTCTATGGCCAAACTTAAATTACTAATATCAGTGCTGATAGAAGAAAATGAATATTTAATAAAACACCCTTTGTATCACTCTAGCAGATTAATCTAAGTAAAAAAGCTATCATTTGTAATAAGCTTTTAAAACTACTTTGATATCTTGGATACATGCAAGGTTAAAGAGCTTATAAATACAAAGAGCAGGGTAAGTTGAAATAATTTAACAAAGAGTCCCTGCAATTAACTTTGAATTATGATGCATTTAGATTTTAAAATTAAATAATACACTTACATTTAGAAGAAGTGGTTATAAATCGTTCCTAGGCTTGAAATTACAAAAGACTAATTTATCAATGGATTATTTAAAATTAAATTGTGTCAACAAAAATAACAATGAGTAAATGGAGACATAATTAATCACAAACTTTATAACTTAGAATCCATTGATTATTAAATATGTTAACAGGAAATATGCTAAGAAAAATCATGAATAATGTACATTTAGTTCAATAATACTCATTCATTTAACCTCATCTTCATATACGAGAGACTTTAGACTAAAATTCAAATCACTTACATGACCAAATAGCATATTCTAAAATTAAAAAAAAAACAAACTTTTTATGGTAGTCATGAGAATGAAAACCTAGAGATACTGCAAATATATATGTTATATATATATATATATATATATATATATATATATATATGTAATATATATATATGTAATTGTAGATTTCATGAATTCTTAGTTACTAGTGTAACTTCCAAACATAGATTTCAATTGTCGATTTGTTTTTTTGTTTCTTATTCTGGAGATATTAAAAAGGAATCAAGAGCATACTATAAGATCACAAGTGATTTATTCTTTCTCTTATTCAGCAGTCTTTGACTCCTTGAATTTTACTTCATTGTATACTGCAATATATATATATTTAGTTTCCCTTTTGTTACCCTTGTTGTTTAACATTATTGTGGTTATTATTGTTGTTACTATTGATGTCATTGTTGTTGGATAGGACAGAGAGAAATGGAGAGAGGAGGCGAAGACAGAGGGGGAGAGAAAGATAGACACCTGCAGACCTGCTTCACCTTCTGAGAAGCGACTCCCCTGCAGGTGGGGAACCAGGGGCTCTAACCAGGATCCTTATGCGGGTCCTTGCACTTTGCGCCAAGTGCGCTTAACCTGCTGCGCCACCGCAGGACTCCCTGCATTTTTTTTAATGTGGAAAATTCACTTGTATTTTCTTCCTCCATTTCCCTGTGAAATGATTTGTTTAGGGGAAGGCATTACCACTAACAGCCTTGAGTAGAAGCATAGCCAGCTTTGGGTGCATTTACCAAAGACACCTGAGAGCCCAGAATACATACTTTTTTCTCTTTCTTTTTAATTTTTTTATTTGTTATCAATAGTTGATTACAAGATTGTAAAATTACAATGTATATTCCATAACACACCCACCACCAAAGATCTGTATCCTTACCCTCCCACCTCCCAAAGAACCATGTTGTCACAAGTCTTACACACAGTTTGTTTGCATCTGTTTTCTTTGAATTTTTTTTAGTTAGTTCATGTAATTAGATCTCTAGATTCCACAAATGAGTGAAGCCATCTAATAGTCTTTCATCTCTTTACTTATTTATTTTATTTATTTATTTTTCCTTTTTTGGGGGATTAATGTTTTACATTCTATAGTAAATACAATAGATTTTAAATGCATAACATTTCTCAGTTGTCCACATAAAAATACAAGCCCCACTAAGTCCTCTGTCATCCTTTTCCAGGACCTGTACTCTCCCCGAACCCACCCCAGAGTTTTTTCCTTTGATGCAAGACACCAACTCTTTACTTATTTTGCTTTGCCTAATCACCTCCATTTCCATCCCTTTTTATCCCTCAGGACAAGACTTCGTCTTTTTGATTGCAGAGTAGTATTCCATGGAATATATATGCCATAATTTCATTAGCCAGTCACCTGATGGTGGGCATTTAGGCTGCTTCCAGTCTTTGGTTATTGTGAATAATGCATCTATAAATATAGGGGTTTATACATCCTTTCTAATTAGTGCTTGAGTGTCCACTAGATAAATGCCCAAGAGTGGTATAAGGTAATTTTATTTATTTATTTATTTATTTATTGCCTCCAGGATTATTGCTGGGGCTCAGTGCCTGCACTACAAAGCCACTGCTCCTGGAGACCTTTTTTTTTTTTTTTTTCCATTTTGTTGCCCTTGTTGTTGCTGTCTGTTGTTGTAGCGGTCTGGTGTCGGGCTGCACCGCGGACAAGAGAGTGGACATGCAGAGCAAAGGGGTACACAAATCTTTATTATAGGATGGGGGGTTGGTTCAGACCACGTGGAGCCAGCCGGCCATCCACTACCTGACCACGGGGAGAGAGAAGGGGGCAAGATCTGAGAAAGGGGGAGCTGAGAGCCCAGAGAGAGGGGGGGGGTGAGGGGGCTTTTTATTGAGCGACAACCAGGGGTGAGACAACCAGGGGTGACGTATGGGGCCAGGATTGGTTGAAGGGGGCACTGCTAGGATTTCGCAGGGCATAGTAAAAACTGGCGGCGGAGACTGCATCAGAATAATTCCTCAGCAACAGTTGTCATTATTATTATTGTTGTCATTGCTATTGTAGTATAGGACAGAAAGAAATCGAGAGAGGAGGGGAAGACAGAGATGGAGGAGAGAAAGATAGACACCTGAAGACCTGCTTCACCACCCATGAAACAACCCCCTGAAGGTGGGGAGCACGGGCTCTAACTGGAATCTTTATGCTGGTCTTTGTGCTTCACACCATGTGAGCTTAACCCACTGCATTACCACTCAAAACCCTCTCCATTTTTATTTTTTGAAGAACTGTTCATACAGTTTTCCAAAGAGACTGTTCCAGTTTGCATTTCCACCAGCAATGTAGCAGAGTTCCTTTATCTCCACAACCTCTCCAAAACCTGTCATTTCCTGGTTTGTTCATACAGTAGTTCTCTCCGGTGTGAGGTGGTATCTCAGCATGGTTTTAATTTGCATTTCTCTAATGATAAGTGAAGAATGTCTCCATGTGTCTGTGGGCCATGTGTATCTCATTTTTGAAAACTGTTCAGTTCACATTTTTATAGACTTATTTCTGTTTCTTTTGTAGATCTGTACCAATTCTGTATAGATGTTTGATATCAGTAGCTTGTCTGATATGTCTGAATATGCAAATGTCTTCTCCCATCTAGTGAGTTGCCAGGTTATCCTTGTGTTGTTGCTTTTGATGTGTAGAAGCTTTATAGTTGCATGCAATCCGTTCATTTATTCTTATTTTCATGTCCTATGCCTGGAGGGTTTGAGTCTCCAAGTACTTTTTTGATGTGTAGGTCCTATAAAGTTTCACCGTTTTCTCTTGTAAATTTTAGAGTTTCTGGTCTAATATCTTTAATCCATTTTGATTTGGCCTTGGTGTATGGTGTTAGGTGGTAGTCTAGTTTCACTTTTCTACATGTGGCTGTCCTATTTCCCCAGCACCATTTGTTGATGTTTAACCCATTGAATGGTTTTGGCCCCTTTGTAATACATCAGGTGGTTGTATATGTGTGGGCTCATTTCTGGACTCTCAATTCTGCTCCATTGACCCAAATGTCCATTTTTATTCCAGTACCATGCTGTTTCAATTACTATCACTTTGTAATATAAACTGAAGTTGGGGAGTGTAATCACTCCACATTTTCCCTTTTTTCTCAAAAGTGCTTTGGCAACTCATGGCCTTTTGTGGTTGCCTGAAATATGGTTTCCTTCTCTCTGGTTTTGGATACTTTTACAATAAAGTGTCTTGGTGTGTGTTGTTTTGGATTCAAACATTTAGGTATGTGTTCACATTCTTGTATTTCTATATTTTGAACATTATTCAAGCATGGAAAATTATTTGTTATTTATTTATTTGTTTATTTTTGAATATGTTATCTACTCCCCTTTCTCTCTTTTTTTCAGGGATCCAAGTAGTTCTGATATTCATCTTTCTAATGAAATCTGTTATTTCATTAAGAAGTGTTTCATTTTTCCTAAACCTTCCCACTCCAAGAGTTTTAAATTCAAAGTGTGGTAGTTGTGTCTTCTAGTGTTGTTATTATCTCCTCCACCTGGTTAAGTATACTTCAGAGACTTCTACCTCAACTTGAACTTCATTCAAATTTCATTTAAACCCTGCAGTTCTGTCTGGAGGTTTTTTTTTTTTATGTACTTTGTAATGCTTTGGTAAAATGAACACTGAGTTCTTGAATCTTCACTTTAGTTTCTTGAATGGATTTCATAATAAGTTATCTGAAATATAATATATATACATATATTCTAGATCTGTGCCTGTCCCATCATTTGGGATTTCCGTCACTTCTGTCAGTGTATTTCTCATCTCTTCATTTAGTGCAGCTTTCTTTGTTTTGCCAGAAGAAGGTGCTGTGGCAAGGGTGCAAGATTTCCTTGCTTATGTATCTTGGTGGAGAGAAGGACATTTTAACGTGAGTCACTGAGCCAGTTCTGTGACCTCTATGCCAATGTAGGGACCCCCTGCTACTGTTCCAGCCTCTGTGGGGCAACAACAGTGGATTCTCAAGAAGCCATACTTGTATATTGGTGAGTTTTTAAATGACATTTCTAATTTTTTTAATTATCTTTATTTGTTTATTGGATAGTTACAGCCATACATTCAGAGGAAAGGGGTGATAGAGAGGGAGAGAGACAGAGATGTACCCACAGCCCTATTTCACACTCATGAAGCTTTCCCTCTGCAGGTGGGGACCAGGGGCTTGAACCCAGTCCTTGCACACTATAACATGTGTGCTCAGATAGATGCGCCACCACCTGGCCCCTGATGACTTTTTTTTTTTTTTTTCTTTTTAACAGTCTTACTGTTGCTGAAACTCAAACCCAGAAGTGGTGTGTCTCAGCTGCCAATCTAATTTGCTACCTGCCATCTCTGAGCACCAGTTTTTAGTCCTTGGAATCACCATCTTTTTGCCCACAAGCCACGTGTATCTGAATTCCCCTGTGGCTTAGGTGATGTCATTATTTTTTATATTTCTTTTCTTCTTTTTAAACTGACATTTATTCAAATTAGACCTGAAACTGGTGAGTCTCAGATGCCAAACTCTCTGTCTGATATCAGCCTTTGCTGGATATGGTATTTATGTCCCAGGAATTGCTCTCACATACCCTTTCTGTCCATGAGCCACATGAGTTTGTACTCAATTGTGGCTTGGGGAGTTTTTGAAAAGATCTTGTCATATTTTGTTGGGTTTTGATGTGATTTTCATTGTTTTTCCTAGTTAATGGGGGAGCACAAAGCATGACTGCTGCTACTCTGTAGACAAGTCTCCAGAACTCCTTTATGATTTTTTTTCCTAATGCTTAACTGTTGTCATTTTAAAATTCAGAAGTCTTGATCAAGGGGGCACTGCATTTTCAGTTGTCACCATACCTTACATATTCTTAAAAAAATTTTTTTTATGTTTTCCCTTTTGTTGCCCTTGCTGTATTATTATTGTTGTTGTTATTGATGTCATCATTGTTGTTGGATAGGACAGAGAGAGAAATGGAAAGAGAAGGGGAAGACAGAGAGGGGCACATGCTTCACCACCTGTGAAGCAACTCCCCTGAAGGTGGGGAACCGGGTGCTCGAACTGACTTAACCCACTGCACTACCGCCTGACCCTACCTTACATATTTTATAGGACTTCCAAATACATATAACCGTAGATAGTATCAACTGTGCAAGTAATGCTAATGTGAATTGCCATAGCTAGATTAAGGAGAAATGACATGAGTGTTGGTCATATGGCTAAAGTGAACCATTCATTTTCAGGAATACATGGAGAGGGTGTGACTGTTCTCTAAGACTGCCTAAACTATGACCTTGACCTTCATTACATTTCAAAATAGCCTGCTTCTGCTGAAGATATTCCCACTGACACAATAGTTAAGAGAGCCTTCTTGCAAAAACAAATAGGGAACACCAATGACAAAATAAGAGGAGGAGCCATATCAGTACCTGGTTTTACTTCTTCAGCTGATCAGATCACCAGCATCCCCATACACAAATGGTGAGTGGTTGTATCTGATTAATATGTATATTCTCCAGCAGGGGAAGGTCTAGTTCTGTGATATCTCCTTCTATTTAAAAATTGTAAGTATACGTCCCATATGGACAAAGGGGACCTTCCAATGGATGGGGATGCATCTCTGGTGGTAGAGATTGTATGGAATTGTATCCCTATTATCTCGTAATCTTACCAATCATTACAAAATCACTAATAATAATCATAAAGAAGTTGAAAAATAAGAAAACACAAAGTAGAACTTGATCCGGGCTTGATGTAGTGAACCAATGTAGAAGTCTCTGGGGTGGGAGGAGGGTTCAGTTTCTGGAATATGAAGGCAGAGGAAGAGCCTAGGGGGGGTCGAACTGTTATGTGGAAAAATGAGAAATATTACATGTGTACATACTACTGCATTTTACTGTATTGTGTAAACCATTGATCCCATGTAAATGGTCCCACTTAACAATAACCAAATACATAGGTCAGAACCATTGCAGAGTAAAAACATCCTGGTCAATTTAATATGTAGTTTCTTTTTTGTACTATCCATAATTGACCAGAATATTTTGGAGTTTGCTTGATTGCCATCAGAATTAATATATATATATATACATATATATATATACTGAATGATAGCAAAAAATCTGTTAATATATTGCTTATTTATTGTTGACATTGTGTACCATTTCCTGCAAAATGATGAATGACAAATTGCAAATTACATGACCTGTGAAATATACTATCATTAACCACAAGCCTCCTTTCGAGGATTTTATGTTGTAGGATAAATAAGCTGTCAGAGAAAGAGAAAGAAGTGACATGGAACTTTCACTTAATTAAGTGGCAGGTTTTTATATGAACACTTTTTTTGATTAGAATGTTCATATATATATATGTACATATATATATTAACAATATTGGATACTAAGTCTAAATAACTACATAGAAAATATATGCCAAAAAGAGTATTTGGAAAATGTGACTTAGGTTTATGTTATAAATACACTTGGATTTGAATTTGTAAAACAAATGAATTTGAAATGGAAAAAATAAACTCTTCTGTTGTTCGAATATAATAAATTGAAAATTGTTTCTTATGTAGATCTAAAAATCCTAGCCATTAAAAGATAAACTGCATTTATTTGGGTTTAAAGAATCATAATTTGAGTATGAAAATCTGGACAGAAATATAAAATATAGGTACAAAAACAAGGATTCTCTGAATACCTACTTAATATATTGGAAGGAAGACCTAGGTTGGGTATGGATCTTTCAAAGATACCTATAATGGTAAATAACTATCATCCCAATCAAATAATTTGAAAAAAATACAATTCTTTATTATTAAAAAAAAAACAGCAGATTTGCGTTCATTAGTATTGACATGCAGAAGTGCTCCTTGATGATGCATGATTATATCGGGTTTTATGTGAAGAGAACTAGCTGACACCTTACATAAACACATTTCACATTATAGCACAAGATAGTTTCATGTAGTTAGAAGATGATTTTCTTGGAAGAAGACTATATCATAGCACACAGACACAATTCAATAAGCAGTAAAGAATGGAGAAAGGAGTAGGGAGCCCTATGAAATTAGCTTGAGAGACTGTTTTGCCAGTTCAAGCAACGAACCTCTTTTAAAAGATCCAAGAAGAACTCCACACACAGTCCCATTTTTGCCTTATGTCTTCCTTACCGTCCTCAGTTCTTAAGTTCTACTGATGAATGAGATCTCTGGTATGTATCCTTCTCTTTTTGGCTTATCTCAATGAACAAAATACCTTCAAGCTCTGTCCAAGATATGGCAAAGTAGATGACTTAATCATTTTTTAACAGATAAAAGACCTAGGTTGTGGGGGGGCATTGTCTTTCACAGATTTATTATGGGAAGATTAGAGATTGTATCCCTATGTTAACAATGGCATTGTAAACCATTCTCACTACACACACTACGGAACCATACTGTGCCCCAGTATGGTTCTGTAGCCCCCAAGTCCACTTGGTCAATTCCAAATTATATTCCTCCATGAGGACAATTTCTGGAACCATCCGTTCCACCCCGGTTCCATGGCTGCCAGTTCTTAGCAACATCACGCCCCCAGATATTCGTTGGGATGCGGCATCATCTAAGTTCATTTCCCACGTCTACACTCTACCGGACCTGCCAATATACACGGATATCTTCGCCCACCCTGTCCAACGCTTGACCTCTCGTCACCCAATCTGGTCCCCTACGCCTACACTGAACTTCTCTGTTCCAGACTCTTGGAAACAGAGTTGGTAGTCAGCTGAGGTAAAGAACAAACACCTCATCACAGACCCCTGCAAGTGTCAACCCGGCTTTGACCTAGCACGTTATGATTGGGCCCTCCTCAATCGCTATCGAACAGGCCATGGCCAGTGCGCCGCTATGTTCCATCGCTGGGGAGCCAGAGACGACCCGAATTGCCCCTGCTGCTACAGACAGACTATGACCCAAATAGTCAATGACTGCCACCTCTCCAGATTCAAAGGAGGTCTTGAAACTTTACATCAGGCTCAACCTAATGCTGTTGACTGGCTACGGAAGAACGACAAACGCTAGAAGAAGAACTACACACACACCCTCCCACTGTGGTACACTGGAAGAAGGGCAACTTCTTGGCTGGAGTCCTCAGAAATTACTGAAAGACTTCTGAGCAGTTGATGTAGCCTAGAAGGAATCTCAAGTCTAATCCCATTTAACACTCAGTTTTATAGCACATTACATACACAAGGTTTTTCTCATGCCTAGGTGTTATATGGTTTTGCTTCTTCTGTTGGTTCACTTTCCAGCATCCATACAGAAAATGGTTACTTTTGATTGGCAACTCACTCTCTTTTTTCCTCTATCTTTGCAAATCAGAACACTAAGAGATCTTCACCTTTTTACCCACTATGTCTATTACAATGTCTATATATATATTATCTTTATTTGGTAGGGCTATTTCAATAAGTTCAATTCCTGACAAAAACTCCAAAATTATCAATTCTGGTGAACAGGACGACTGCTCAGAGTTATTTATTTAAGTGTCTCTTAATCCAATTGATTTTTAACTCAATACAAAGTTTGTTGACCCAGCTGATACAAATTAAGGGAATATAGCTTGCTTATTTCACTAGCTTAGTATATAATCATGAAATTTAAACATGTAAACTGCAAGTAAAACTTGCCCTTTTCTATTTATTTAACTTTATTACATTGATATCTGATAAAAATCATACATATATCCACTCATATTTTATGTCTTCATGAAATTCTTATAGTGGTCAATTTATCTATTAAATTTTTCTTAAATAAGGTGTTTTGGATCCATTTAGAACACTGATCATGGATGTGTTGGGGGCTCCCGTCTAATCAGAGCTATGAGGAAGAAAGGCTCAAAGCAGACAAAAACATATATCAATTGTCGAAAGAAATGGAAGGATCTCATTGTCAAAGTATCAAGCATATTCATATAGCATGACAACTTAGCTGCTATTTAGAGTCTTCATTATCATCATATTTTGATTTTTTCCCTTTATTTCTATTCTTATGGAGTTCTGTTGTTACATTTTTCATGAGGGCCAATTTATTCATCATGGGTCAGTTTTCAAAATTGTTTTAAATGCTAACTATTCTATTAACTTATATAATTTGTTTAAGATAAATGTACTTTCTCTTCAGATTTATAATTTGAGCCAGAGTCACTTTTTTCTCTCTCTCTCAAATTAGGAAGTTTTATTCAAAATATTTTCATGCTGGAGTTGTCTTACGGTTGTAGTAAATATTGTCCTCACACTTCATCAGAACATTTTCTTTTGCTTTCTTTCCTTTCTTTCCTCCCTTTCTTTCTTTCCTTCCTTCCTTCCTCCATTCCTTCCTTCCTTCCTTCCTCATTCCTTCCCTCCCTCCTTTCTTTCTTTCTTTCTTTCTTTCTTTCTTGACTCCAGGGTTATTGCTGGAGCTTGGTGCCTGCCCTAGGAATCCACTGATCCTGGAGGTTATTTTTTCCCTTTTGTTACCCTTGTTGTTTATTATTGTTGATGTTATTATTATTGCTGTCATCATAATTGGATAGGACAGAGATAAATGGAGAGAGGATGGGAAGACAGAGAGGGGGAGAGAAATATAGACACCTGCAGACTGCAGGTGGGGAGCTGGTGGCTCAAACCAGAATCCTTAAGTCATTCCCTCAGTTGGTCCTTGAACTTTGTGCTATGTGCACTTAACCTGCTGTGCTATCACTGGGGCCCCCTCATCAGAACCTTTCCATTTGTCTACTATTTTTTCTGTGTATTCCTGATTTTTAAGGTACGGTTTTTGCGGGAGATAAGTGATGTGGTCACTGCAAGGGGAGTAGTTTATGAAGATTATTGGGGAACAGATACTAAGAGATACATAATGGATTAGGGAGACAACTAAAAGTTTATATTTTACTTATGCCAGGGGCCAGGTGGTTGAAATGTTACAATGAACAAGTACCCTTCACTCCCCAATTGCAGTAGGGAAGCTTCACAAGTGGTGAAACAGTGCTACAGGTGTCTCTCTTTTTCCTTCCCTTTTTTCCCCACCTATTTCAATTTCTCTGTCTCTATCCAACTAATACAAAATAAATTAAAAAGTAAAAGACTTTTCTTCCTGAGACTCTAAGGTCTCCAGTTCAACCCCTAGCAACATCATAAGCTAGACTTGAATAGTGTTCTGATATTTTTACACGGTACCTCCATTTCATCACAATAAATACAAAATATTAAAAAATAAGGCAGTAATACCAAACACAATATCCATTACTCCTAATATTGATATGCAGTACAAAATCTCACCTGAACCTCTAAACACAGCCTCTTCCCTTTCACTACTCATAGACACAAGCTGACACACAAACACATCTGGAGAGAGTATAGAACAACAGATAAAGGGAGAGGTCATGGAGGCACTACAGAATGACGCCAATAAAAGGGAACTGCTTCTTTGGTTCTGGTGGAAATCCATGATGAATGACTAGAGTGGGTGTTGAATTTTCAGGTGAGCTGTTCTTATGAGCTTCAAGAGAACTTTGATATTAGACCAGAAACTATCAAATACATAGATGAAAAAAGTGGCATAACCCCTTTCCATCTAACTTTTATAGGCCTCTTCAAGAGTAAACATCCAAGACAAAACCAAAAATAAACAAATAGGATTAAATCAAGTTGAAAAGCATCTGCACAGCAAAAGATTCCACTACCCAAACAAACAGACTTAAAGAACAAGCGATCTTTAAGCACCATACATGAGACAAAAGGCCAGTAACCAAAATATATAAGTAGCTCATCAAACTTAGTACCAACAATAACAAAAAAAGGTCCCATTGAAAATATTCTGTATGAACAGAATATTTACCAAAGAAGAGATCCAAGAGGCCAAGAGACATATGGAAAACTGTTTTGTGTAAATAATTGTCAGAAAATTGCAAATAAAGACAACAATGTAATACAATTTCACTCTTGCAAGTATGTCATATATCAGAAAGGATAGTAAAAACAAATGCTGGATAGATTGTGGGGGCAAAGTAACTCTCTTGCACTGCTGATGAGAATATAAATTGGTTTAACCCCTATGGAGAACATTCTGGAGAACTTTTAAAGACTAGAAGTGGATCTATATTATGACTCTTTTATTCCTCTCGGGAGTTATATCCTAAGGAACCAAACACACCATCCATGAAGATGTGCATAAATCTATATTCATACCAACAAAATTTGTAATAGCCAAAACCTGGAAGCAACCTAAGTGTCCAAAACCAGATTAGTGTCTGAGAAAGTTGTTATATATACACACTTGGAATACTACTCAGCTATGAAGAATGATGAATTTACCTTCTTCACTTCATCTCAGAAGGAGCCTGAAGGAATCATGTTAAGTGAGGTAATCAGAAAGAGAAGGATGAATATGGGATAATCTTACTTAGATACAAGAAAATAAATAAAATTGGAAAGGGTAAACAAAATGGAGACTTGGAAAGGTTTGGTACATTGCACCAAAGTAAAGGACTCTGGGGATTGGGATTGATTACAGATCTTGATGCATGATTGTGGAGTAGGACCTGACCTGTGGATGATTGTGCTTGGCAGAAAATTGGGAAATTTTACACATATATCAAGAATTTAATTTACTGTGAACCATTAATATTTTTAGGGAAATATATCATAATTCTCTGTATGTATTTGTGTGTGTGTGTGTGTGTATGTGTATGTGTGTGTGTGTGTGTGTGTGTGTGTGTGTGTGTGTGATGTCCAAGTGAAAGAGAGACTAGAGAGACTAATTATAAAGGAAGTTTAGTGAAATTTTATTTTTTAGCTAGATGAATGAAAACAATTTTATAAATTATTTTTAAAACACTAATGCTTAAATGCTTTATTTCATAAACTTTATATTGTTTCATTTATATTATTTCTATAGCTTAGATAATACATGAGATTATGTATATAATGTGAAAGATTCTATAAAGAAATGCAAGGTTTGCCATCCAAGTACTAACCAGGCCAAATCTGCTTAGCTTCCAAGATCAGGTGTGTTCAGGGAGGCATGACTGTAGAGGGATAAAGAATAAGGAACCTACCAGTGGAGGAGATGAGATACAGAACTCTGGTCATGAGATTTGTATGTAATTGTACCCCGTTCATCCTACAATCTTGCCAATTATTATAAATCCATAAGATAAAATAAAAATTAAATAAAAATTAAAACTAGAGAAATGGAAGGTCTAGACTCTTATATCATCTAAGTATAATGCAATAATTCAGTTAAGTTTTCCTGAAAACACAAATTTTAATACATTAAAATGACATCAACTTTTTTATTCTTGAAAGAAACCTTTAGTGTAAATACAATTTCATTTTACTTAGAAAACTATATTTAAAAAAGATATTAAAGTGAAATTTTTTTCCTGATGAATGTCAGGGCTAAGATTATTAATGCTAAATATATATATTAAATAAAAGGATGAAATGAACTGTGATGTCTTTGTTAAATAAAAAGTTCTCTTTTTCAGCAATTGTCCTTTGAATGAACATTGAATCTCATTTCCTTTATTTTAACATCACAGCCGATCATTTCAAAAGGTAAACAGAGATTCTTTGATGCTTTACTTCAAAGTATCCAGAGGAAATTAATTAAATTAATCTAATCTCCCTACAAGTAGAAACAAAACATATCCACTGCTTTGGTCTCAGGCTACTTAATAAGACCTTAATGAGTGCTGTGAAAGCAGAAATAAAGTGTAAAATGGTGGTAGTTAAAAAGAAATTGTAAACGGTTCCGATTTTTTTTTTCCTACCAAGTTCGAAATGTAAATATGTCAAGCTAGGGGTATGGATTGATGTACAAATCCCCATGTACAGAAGAGAAGCAGTTATAGAATACAGAACTCCTACTTTCTGCACCCCAAAATAAATTTAGTCTATACTCCCAGTGGGGGAGAAATAACAGGGTAGATGACCAGAGGGCTCTGAACTTCAACTCCAATTTCATCATGACCCAAACAGAAAACAAGAAAATAGGAAGGACATTTGAATATAGTAAAAGGCTTATGTGTGACTTGGAAAGGAAGAGAAGATGGGACCACAGGGAAAAAAAAAAAGGTCAAATATATACAAAGATAGACAGTTTGTTGTAGAAAAATAGTTAACTCACATCTGCAACCTTAGAAGAAATGCTGTAGCTTCCTTTGGAGGGAATGGGGATACAGAAATGGTGCAGAGTTGCACCTGTTATCTTGTAATTTTGTAAATCAATATTAAATCATGAATACAATTTAAAAATGTAAATCAATGAATCAGTCCCCAATTGTCTTGGAAATATTGCAAAATGCATGGCCTGCCTAAATATAGTAACTACTAACCAATAACCATGGAACACTGCCACTGTTGAATCAGGTATAGTAGACAGTTTGATGTGCGAATAAAAAAAGAGCATTTCTTATTTTATTGTGAACATTAAGGTTTTTTTTCTATGTTGGTGTTAATAAAACTTAACTAAGAAGAAGAGCAAAGAAGATCACCAGAGAAAGCAAGAAGATAGGATCACATCGGGAACCCACTATGCCATAGGTGAGTTCAAACACATGTGGCTCATGGACAGAGAGGAGCTTAAAGAGAGTCCTGGGATGAAAAGCCAGTACTCAGGAGCAGCTTGTACCAATCCAGCAGTTTTCCAGTTGACCCTTCACCTCCATTGTGAGTTTCATCAACAAAAAGACAGCTGAAAATATGAGAAAATCACATAAAATATATCAATTTACAACTGTGAGTCTCCATTGTTGCAGCCCCTCAGAGGCTGGAACAGCAGCAGGGAAACTTTATAAGGCATCAGAGGACAGAGAACTGACTGGATGACTCAGGAGAAAAGTCTACATTCCCAGAGGTCTTAAGGTGTGGGTATATAGTAAGAGCTTTTCCACATTGTTCTCCTGATAAATTAGGAAACACGGTGAATAACTGCCTCAGAACCCATCAAATACAAACAGGATTTATTCAGAAACTCACAGGTCTAAAGGAGCGCTGCTTGGTTTGACTCTGCTGGTGATGAAACCTAGGATTGGGCCCAGGACTTCAGACTCTCGGGACATAGGAGACTCTTTCTTAACCATTGTGCTATCTATCCACCACCCTTTTTATTTGATTATGATAAAAATATAACTAAAAATACCTCAAGATCTCATAGTCTGTAGGGAAAATAGTTTTTCATTGCTACATACACTTAATGTATGTTTGAGATTAGATAATCTCTCTAAAATAAAATTTTAAGTGCTTCTGAAAATTATCAAGGTTTTAGATGCAAACAAATGCATGGTTAATTTGAAATTTCACTAAACAAAAAAAAGCAAGAAAAAGACAGAATTGGTATTATAATGAATTTTTATTATTTTTGACTTTTTTTTTTACTTTAGTTACACATTTCTATGTATTTCAGTTGAAAATGTAAATATATTTTTAAAAATCTTGAAAGCTTTAATTCATAGAATTTCTTTCATTGAATTAAAAAGAAAGTTGTATATTAAAACTACTATTTTTATACAGAAATATTTTTGTAGCTAAGCTACAGTGTCAAACATCTGGGTATCTGTCAACCAACTCCACATGACTGACATAGTTTGCATTTATATCCAGATGTTTGCATCTTGAAATTTAGTTCACACATTGACAGTTAATGGAAATGATTAACAGAAAATCACATTTCATGGGCATTATGAATAAAGGTCAACACATTTATTTTAGTTTCCTCTAAATAAATGTTTCTTAAATGTCACATTTGCACAGTATTAAAAAGTTTTTTAAAAATCCTTGCAAAGAATGGCCCTGTGACATTGATGACTGAATATATTATCTTGTGACTCTCTAATGAAAAAAGTCATGTGGTTGCCAACTTTATTTGAACTAAAGGAAGCTCTCTGACCAGTTGAGTTTTCCAAATGGATTTCATTTTGAAGGATGATATTATGCTAAAATAATGAGATTTATTTTTTATTGCTCACTAAAGAAATAAGGAAAATGCAATCCAATGGAAATTGTTATCTTAATGTTGTATTGAAAAGAATAAAAGTTAAATATAGAATTTTGAATTGCTTTCTTCTTTCATCTTTAGCTAGTAGTATATGTTAGTATTCTGGAGATTGGGAAATTTAACTTCACACAATACATCCTACTAATGAGATTGCAGAAACATTGTGCTCTCCATCATTTCCTTATCAGTGACAGTCCATTAAAAGCTCCAAACCCAAGAAGCGAATTTAAGTTTTAAAATTTTGCTTTCCAAAAGCAGTCTTCTGGAGACGGTTAATAGATAAGATGGATGCCAAACTTGGTGACAGTTCAAGACACCTCTTAACCTCTTAGAACTCTTTTGAAATGAACTACAGATCTCTTTTTCTACAAAAAAAAAAAAAAGAAAAGAAAGAAAAGAAAAGAAAAGAAAAGAAAAAGAAATGTGTTGCAACACTCCTTTGAACAAAATCAGTTTTTTTCTATTTTAAACATTATGGTGAATTTAACTGTCCACATACATAACAGTAAAGCATTTATTATAGGGGGAATAGAGAGGTAGGCCATTGGGTAGAGCACACACATGAATCTGGTTCAAACCCTGGGCCACCACATGGTAATACTCACAAGGGAGGTGGAGCAGTGCTATAGTGTCTTCCCTTCACTTTATGTCTGCCTCTCTCATTCTCTATTGGTGTGGAGCTGGGTGGGAGGGATGGCTTTTAGGACCAATGGAGTTGTTTTGACAGTGAACCCCAACAATAAACTTGGTGGAGAAAAAATAGGTTTGTTTATTTATTTTAGATAAATGATATGTGATAAATTATTAAAGCTTCATATTCTCTGTGCTATTAGGATAAGAGATACATAAATATTCAACTTTATACAACTGTATAGAGAGTAAGATTTACTCACATACTGGGGCATAGTCATGATGGCGGCTTGAAGGCAGTTTAGAGTTGAGTTACAATATTACACCGTGACTCCTCTTTGTCCCCTCCTCCACAGTTCTTCTCCTACAGGTCTGGAAATTCTGCTCTCACCTGAAATTCTGAGGTCCAAACCATTTTTTTTGTGGAGAGTCAGCCAGGTGCTGCATTCAAGCCGCCATTATGACTCAGCCCCAATATGTGAGTAAATCTTATTCTCTGTGCTGGTGTCAATCTCCCTCCACTGTAGTTCACTGCACCCATTAACAACCTCAGATACAGAAACATAAACTATAAACACAAACTTTGTAGATGACGTTTCGATCATGTTTCTTATAACCCTCATATCAGTGCAATCACTTTGTTCTCTTTCTCAAACTTATTTCAAGTAGCAATGGTCTCTGATTCTTTTTTCTTTTCTTTTTTTTAAGTATTTATTTATTTATTACCTTTTGTTGCCCTTGTTGTTTTATTGTTGTCATTGTTGGGTAGGACAGAGAGAAATGGTGAGAAGAGGGGAAGAAAGAGAGGGGGAGAGAAACACACCTGCAGACCTGCTTCACTGCTTGTGAAGCAACTCCCCTTCAGGTGGGGAGCCAGGGGCTGGAACCTGGATCCTTACTCTGGTCCTTGCGCTTTGTGCCACCTGTGCAACTCCTGGTCCCTCTGTTTCTATTCATTCTGTATCAAATGATAATTACCTTCTCTTATAGGTGACTAACATTCGACTTTGCTTGTGTACCCTGCCCTCCCTACTCATTTCTTTGTCATTAGGTACATTCGAATTCCTTATCTTTACGATTGCTCTTACATGAACATTGCCATGAACAGAGCTCTCAGGTAGCTGTTTTTGTGTTCTTCAGACAAACATCTAGAAGACAAATAGCTGAATAGTATAGCTCATTTATCTTTAATATTTTAAAGATTATTTATAATATTTTCCATGTAAGGGACCAATTTATATTTTTATAATGTTGTATATATTTGTATTTTCCATTTTAATTAAAATAATGAATGAATGTTTTAAGTATCTGTCAATGTTTTATGCTCTAATCTCAGATTTGTATCTTATTTATAATTTGAATCAGAATGATATACTGTTATAGTATTTATAATTATATTAGTTTTTTTATTTTATAGGCTTTTTTGTGCCTGAAGTTTTAAAGTATTAAAAACTTTCGGGGGTGGGCGGTAGCGCAGCAGGTTAAGCACACATGGCACAAAGCACAAGGACCTGTGTAGGGATCCCGGTTTGAACCCGCAGCTCCCCACCTGCTGGGGAGTCGCTTCACAGGAGGTGAAGCAGGTCTGCAGGTGTCTTTCTCTCCCCCTCTCAGTTTTCCCCTCCACTTTCCATTTCTCTTTGTTCTATCCAACAATGAATAAAATCAACAACAACTATAATAACCACAACAAGGCTACAACAACAAGGGCAACACAAGGGTGGAAAATGGCCTCCAGGAGCAGTGGATTCATGCTGCAGTCACTGAGCCCCAGCCTGGAGGCAAAAACAAAACAAAACAAAACAAAACAAAAAAACTTTCCACTACCTTAGCATTTTTTTCAATTATCATTCAAGCCCTTTACTGAATTTATCAATAATCAATACTCTAAATGTAGGATTAAATAACTAAATCACATAACAATCAATATTATATAGAAAGAAAAACAGATAAAGCCATATTCAGCGAGTATTTAAGATGTGGAAGGGTTAGGTATGGTCTTCAATATAAGTAAAACTGAAGATACAGTGAATAAAGCAATAGATAAAGCCTTGACTTCTGCAGCTTGATGTCCCAGATTCAGTCTCTGACATCTCTTGTTCCAGAGTCATGTTCTGCTTCCCCCTCTCTTTCTCTTGAATAAAGATTTAAATATTTAAAAAAACTTAAAAGAGTAAATAGTCAAATTGTGTTGGATAATCTCTAGAGAAAAAAATCCTTTGTAAACATAAGTTTGCACATATATACAAATGCATACATTTTATTTTGGCAAAATACTATTTCACAATAACTTACACCTTAATATTGTCAAAGCAACATTTTAAGTTGAAAACAGAAATTGTTTTAATTAGCAAATATGAGATTAGTAATGCATTATCTCTCCTCTGGGTGAGAATTATATGGGCAGCTCATCAGAGGTTTTTCAGGAGTCTCATGAAGTGTGTTTTAAAATCTAAAGATCCAGTTAAATATTTGATGATTTTTATATTAAATTAGAATCTCTTTGAGTGCTTCTAATTAATATAGAAGTTACCACTTAAAAAAGTGGAGCATTCAAGAATCATTTGATCTTAATAAAACCTTTGATAAATCACTATAAGCTTTTAAAAATCACTCTTCTTTGAATAGAAAAGCATATGATCCTTTGTATAATCCAGCTTCAGCTTTTCAGGCTTTCAGGCTGTGCAATAGACGTTTGCTGACTTTTTCTCAAAGTAAATATGTCTACATGCATAGTAACTGTGTGAATTTTCAGAAACATCAAACTCATTCTAAGCACAAACCATAGTGGGGTTGAACTAACATTAAACAATAAACAAAATGTTAGAGCAAAGTTCAAAATATAGAAACTCAGCAGTATGCTACTCAATAATTGGGTGAAAGAGGAAATTAAGGAAAGAATTAGAATGTTCTTGGATTCAGTTTGTGTTTTGAAAAACTTCGAGACATACAATTAATTTTCCCCTCTCGTATTAATTAACTAGTGATTTATATGACTACATTTTACTAGGAGTGTACATAAACAGCATTCCCACCACCAAAAGACTGTGACCCATCCCTCCCACCCACTCCCACCCCCCACTGGCCCAGGAAGCTGCATGTCTACCCCTCACCACAGGGCTTTTACTTTGGTGCCCTACTTACAATTTGGTCAGGTGCTGCTTTTAGTTTCCCTTTCAGATCTTCTTCCTCAACTTCTGTTGATGAGTGGGATCATCCCATACTTATCTTTATCTTTCTGACTTAGCTCACTTAACATAATTCCTTCTAGCTCTGCCCAAGATGGGTCAGAGAAGGTGGGTTCATTGTTCTTGATAGCTTCATAGTATTCTATGGTGTATATATACCACAGCTTTCTCAGCCACTAATCTGTTGTTGGGCACCTGGGTTGCTTCCAGGTTTTAGCTATTATGAATTACTAGACCAAGTAGATCAGAAGCAACCAATAGCACAGCTATATACAAGATACTGGGTACTGTACAGCAAACCATAACAAAAGGACTTTTCAAAGTTAACCCAATTACCAAATAATGTGATGATAACATTAACTATCAATTGTCTTTTTGAACCCTAAGACAGCAGGAACCTCACATCTCCACTATAGAGCCTCTACTTCCCCCAGTCCTGGAACCATTGGATAGGGCCCACTTTCCCTTATGCCTCCCCCAATCCATACCAAATAATATTGCATCTGCCGATCACAACCTAACCAACACAACGATTTCCACCTCAACATGCTTCACTTCAGACTGTGTCCAGAGACTTCACGTGTGGAATGACAACCCTTCAGCTTCATTACTTGGGTGAGACCTTTCCTTTCATAGTATACTCTAATTCCATCTCAGGTGGTTCACTTTCTAACAAAGTCCCAAAACCTAGATATACACCAGTTTCTGTGAGAGAGAGCATGTATTCACACGTATCTGTAAACTACTGCAAAATATATAACTGAAAGCAGAAGTACACTAGAGTTTGCAGTGAGTACCCCCCTAACACTTCCTCTCCACTATTCAAACCTTTGGTTCCATGATTGCTCAACAATTTGTTTGGCTTCATATGTTAACTCTCTTTTCAGTCACCAGGTTCCAGATGTCATCAGGATGCTGGCCAGGCTTCCCTAGACTGAAGACCCTACCAATGTTACTGGAGCTCTGCTTCCCCAGAGACCCACTCTACTAGGGAAAGAGAGAGGCAGACTGGGAGTATGGACTGACCAGTCAACACCCATGTTCAGCGGGGAAGCAATTACAGAAGCCAGACCTTCTACCTTCTGCAACCCACAATGACCCTGGGTCCATGCTCCCAGAGGGATAGAGAATGGGAAAGCTATCAGGGGAGGGGGTGGGATATGGAGATTGGGTGGTGGGAATTGTGTGGAATTGTACCCCTCTTACCCTATGGTTTTGTTAATTAATCCTTTCTTAAATAAAAAAGAAAAAAAAATAATGTTCTGGGAAACAAATGAAAATAAAGATGCATGCTATCGGACTATCTGTGATACAGCTAAAGTTGTACTAAGAGAGAAAAATCAGACCCATACAACCACACCTCAAGAAATAAGAAGCTACTCAACAAAGCAAACTGACTTTTCATCTGAAAGAGTTATTAAAAAAAATAACAAAAAAAAAACTAAAGCAAGCATAAGGAATGAGTTAACAATAACAAAATAAGGCAGAAATTAACAACATTGAAAACAAAAGAATCATATAAAAGATCAATAAAGCTAAGAGCTGTATCTTTCAAAGGGTAAATAAAACTGACAATTTCTTATCAGACTCATTCAAAAACAAATGAAGAGCCTTGGATCCTCATGTGCAGGGGAGTCGCTTCATAAGCTGTGAAGCAGGTGTGCAGGTGTCTTTCTCTCCCCCTCTCTGTCTTCCCCCTCCTGTCTCCATTTCTGTGGGTCCTGTCCAACACCACCAACAACAATAATAACTACAACAATAAAACAGCAAGGGCAACAGAAAGGAATAAATAAATAAAAATAAGTATTAAAAAAACAAAGGAAGAAGACCCAAATAAGTTATGTCATAAATTAAAGTGGAGAGATCACAATAGACATCACAGAAATATAAATCATCATATGAAACTTGTATGAGGGAGTCAGGCAGTAGCACAGCAAGTTAAGCATGCATGGTGTGAAGCACAAAGATCAAGGACTGGCTAAGGATTCCTGTTCTAGTCCCCAGTTCCCCACCTGCAGAGGAGTCGCTTCACAAGCGGTGAAGCAGGTCTACAGGTATCTATCTTTCTCTCGCCCTCTCTGTTTTCCCCTCCTCTCTCCATTTCTCTCTGTCCTATCCAACAAGGACATCAATAACAGCAACAACAATACCTACAACAATAAAACAATAAGGACAACAAAAGGAAATAAATAAATATTAAAAAAAATAAGAAATGTATGAATAACTATGTGTCACAAAATCTGGAAGAGGTGGATATAGTTTTAGAAAAGTACATCCTCCTAAGACTAAACCAGAAAGACATGTGGAACTTGAGTAGGCCAATTACAGCCACAGAAATTGAAAAACTAATAAAAATAAATAAATAAGAGTCCAGGCCAAGATGCATTTACAAATTAATTCTACAAAACCTATAGGACTACTAAAATCTATTTTTGGTGTTGCACTTCCTAAAAATGTCACAGAACCTAGATATAGACCAGAGACCATGAAATAGAGTACATGTGCACATGTATGCATAAGTTAGGAGAAAATATACACCTTAAAAGAAAAGTGCACAATAGTTTGCTGTGACTCAATAAGTGCAGCAAGCAAGTAGAAAGACCTATAAAAAAGACACTATTTTAAATTAAGTACTATAAAGTTAGATACCCTTCTCATCTACTTCTTATTTCAATTCCATCAATCACTACCAGGCTAACCTGTCAGACACACTAAGGACTTTAAAGACTAGCAGACCCTAATGCTGGCTCTTTTGGTAACTACAAGGCCACCCCATCACCAGGGGCCCTAATCAGGGCATCCTGGGATTCCCACATAGACATGATGGGCTCAGATCTCTAACAGGTAATTGGCTATCTCCATCAGGAACAATATACTGGACCCATTTCTGGGGCTCTACAGGACCTTGTACTCAGTATGGGTCAATGATGGTCAGGACTACCCCATTCTTCAAAGGGAGGTTGAGTCAACATACTCTGCCACTCAAGAAAGACAGGTCCTGCAATGAGTGTGGCCTAGAATGCTCCTAGGTATGACCACAGAACTAGAGCTTAGATCTACAGGCATTCAGAGGTTACACAGGCTCCTACAATGAATATGGTCCCCAGATCAAATTGATAGGGTTTATAGTTAATAATATTTATATACTTTTCCCATATATGAGAGCATTCTTTCCCCTGATCCAGCTTTCTAGTATTTTTTTTTCCAACCATGACACCACCTCCCCAGATAATAACTTGGGTCCACCTGCATATTAGATGTCAGTCTCAGGCAAAAAATTTGTAAAGTCATGGCCCCTTGGGATATACCTAAAATAGACCTAGTAGCTTTTTTTTCAAAATGGAGATCACAAATCTTGATCTACAATATTCCTGCCTTTAGGTTAATGACTAGTCAACAATCTGTTCTTCTTTAAATCTTAATGTTTTTTTCAGACACCAAGCTGCAGATGCTACCATAAGGCCAATCTGAATTCCCTGGGAAGATGACCCCACCAATGTGTCTTGGAGCTCCACCTCCCCAGACCCCTTCCCCACTAGGGACAAAGAAAGACAGACTGGAGTATGGATCTACCTACCAATGCCTATTTCCAGTGGGGAAGCAATTACAGAATCCAGACTTCCACCTTCTTCATTCCATAATTATCCTAGGCCCTTACTACAGAAGGCTAAAGAATAGGGAAGCTATCAAGGTAGAGGATGGGATATGGAGTTTTGGTGGTGGGAATTGTTTAGAATTGTACCCCTCTTTTCCTATAGTCTTGTCAATATTTCCATTTTATAAATAAAAAATTAAAAAAGAACTGTTGTTTTCATGTTGTGAGCAGTAGTTGGCTTAAAACAGGAATTTTGCTGAGTCAGATTTGTTTTATAAGCCAGAAAAAAAAATGAGATGTAATATATGGGTAATTGGGAATTCTGTATTTTCTGTTTAGTTTTTATAGACCCTAAAATGCTTTTTAAGAAGTCTATTAATTTGAAAAATGTATTTCATTTTAATCTTTCTGAGCAATGCCTTTGGTGACTTGAATGCATAATTCATAAAGAAGTCCTTTTAATCATTTATTAGTTTAAAAATATAAATGTAACAAAGTTTTACATCCTAAAATATATCTTTTTGTTTTAGATTTAGTGATGAACTTTATCATCTTGACAGAGTTTTATGGGTCATGTTTGGCTTACTCATTGCTAGTACTGTATTGCCTCATTAGAGGTTTTAGTATAAGTTTGTTATCGCTATTTATTTATTTATTTTTAATTATCTTTACTTTTGCTGGTTGTCTCTGGAAATTTTTCAGAAAAGGATTTATAAGTGAAATGTTGGGAAATTGTGCAGATGCAGTCACATCTGCCATGTTGTGCCCTCAGGGCACTGTTGATTTCAGGCGATAGTTGGAGTGCTATGGTTACTCCTCCCCCTCCCCATTCTCGCAAGAGCTTTTCCCATAAAAGCCCTTCTTCTTCCGCACCTCACTCTCTTGCCCGCCTTTCACTTCAGTAATTAGACACAGGGAAGGTTGCTGCGCGAGGCGGCCATTTTTGCTACCTCTACATGGCCCAAGCTGCTTCTCTCTCACCCAACTCTGAGGTACCAGCACAAATAAAGGATTGTGTTTCCCTTTCCTCTCCAAACCTCCTTTTTCTGTGTCCCACCACAGCAAGTGACAGTTCTAGGTTTAACAATGTATAAAACAACTGTATGTGCTCAAAATAAACCCTGGTACATTTTTGTTTTTTTAAAAAAGCTTTATTTGTTTTAGTTAATAAAACAGAGAAATTGAGAGGGAGGGAGAAACAGGGAGAGAGAAATAGAGGGAGAGAAAGACATAGAGACACCTGCAGAACTGCTTCACTACTTGTGAAGCTTTTCTTCTGCATGTGGGGACCAGGGGCTCAATCCTGGGTCCTTGTGCATGGTAATACATGTACTTAATGAACTGCACCACCACCTAGCCCTGAAAGTTAAATTTTTGTTACAAGTAAAATTGAATTTATTTTATCATTATCAACTTAACTATAAGTCTGCCTCAGCAAGGATGTGAAAGTTACTATAAAGCAGCAAAGAATAAAAATTATATTATTCTGCTGTTAAGGTTTCTAACTTATAAAACTAACTCAATAAGAGTTTATTCTTTTTCCTTTATCCCAATAAACTGGATAAGCCCTGAGACCCATTCACTGTACTTCCACACCTGGTTATTCACCACAGTAAAGTCTAAGAGGAAAGAATGCATGGCATTGGGTACAGGTGAGACTTAACTTCAGAACTAGAAATACGGGAGTTGGGAGGTAGAGCAGTGGGTTAAGTGTGCATGATGCAAAGCACAAAGACTATCGTGAGTATCCTGTTTTGAGCCCCCAGCTCCCCACCTGCAGGGGTGTCACTTTACAGGCAGTGAAGCAAGTTTGCAGGTCTTTCTCTCTCCCTCTCTGTCTTCCCCTCCTCTCTCCATTTCTCTCTGTCCTATCTACAATGACAAAATCAATAACAACAAGGATAATAATTACAACAATAAAAAAGGTAACAAAAGGGAAATAAATAAATAAACTAGAAGTACATTTCACCTGCTCTTGGTGACCATCATCTGGTTAGTGAGCCCTCTGAAGTGATTTTTTATGCAAACTTAGCTTTTCCTAAACAGTGTTACACACATTTTACCCTTCTAGCCTGCACCTTTCACTCTGTGGAAATAGACTGGTGATCCCCATGGTTCTGCAAACTCTCATCAAGCTCTTTTTGTGAGGAGAGCTTATTCTCCTGACCATACTGCCTAACAACCCCTAGTTCTCTACCTTCTAGAACTACTTGTTAAAGGCCTACAACTCTTAGGCATAGGCATAGGAAGATGATGACAGAGGGAGTAAAGAGGTGTGTATCTTTATGTTACTGTATTTGATTTTAAAAATCAAAAATTAGTGCCCAGCTAGCTCAGTCAGTAGAGCATGAGGCTCTTAAAAATTAAAAATTAGGTAATTGACAAATACATACATCTTTATAATTGCATAAGTTAAATTTGATATGTGTGAAAAACTATTTAACCAAAAATGAATTATCAATGCATACACAAGTTTTACTACATCAGGCAGTATCCTATATTACTAGATTTTTATCACTTTATTGGGGGGAGTTTATAATTTTAGTACAGTTGTTGTCACATGAGTACAATTTCTCATCTCCCCATGATAGGTGTGTGCAAACCACTTTATCCCACATCTTTGATCCATTTCCACCATCATGTGCCAGTAGTTCAATCTCACTCCATCATGTCTTCCCAACCTTCCTCAGATTTCTTGGCTTTGATGTAATGTCAGACAAAAATATTGGAAGGTCGCTGCATATTTATAAAAACATTCTAAATGCTTTTCAGTTATCAAATTTCATATACTACCATGACACCAACCTGACTTCTCTGTGCAGATGACCTCACCAATGTATACTGAAACCCCACCTCCCAAGACCTCTACCCAACTAGGGAAAGATAGAAACAGACTGGGTATATGAGTCAACCTGTCAGTGCCCATGTCTAGCAGAGAAGCGATTACAGAAGCCAGGCCTTCCACTATCTTCACCTCATAATGATCTTTGGTTCATACTCCCAGAGGGATAAAGAACAGTGAAGTTTCTAAGGCAGGTGGAGTGGGATATGGAACTCTGTTGGTGGGAATTGTATGGAAACGCACCCCTCTTATCTTGTTAATCATTATTAAATCACTAATAAATTTTTTTCTAAAGAATTTTTATAAGAACTACCATTTTTTGATAACTTAGAAGCTAGAGACACTTTTTGGATGGCAATTTGGTAAAGTACCCATACTATGTACATCACTTTCTGTGTCTTCCAAGTTAACACCAGGTTGCCTGTGAACCTGACCTACATACAGTAGTTATTTCAGTATTTTAAGCTACCTTCCTAGCGGTTGTAACAGCCTTTTGATACAAGCAGATGGTCATTTGAAAACAAACAAAAATGGAAGATTTGGTCTCTGAACTGATGTGAATTCAAATCTTCTGATATGAATGCTAACTCAGATTGCATTTTAGTTCTGTTTGCTTTGGTTTCCCTATATAGTTTGAATGGAAAAAAAAATTTGATCGAATAGCTAACATAAGTTTTGCTTTCATCAGTTGGTTGTTGTAATGTTCCCTCCTGATGCTGTTATAAACATTAAAGGATAAAATGTTAACCTATACCTGTATTTCCTTGCTTGGAGCAAGTGGACAAAATTATTGGTGGGGGCATCAATCCCTTTAAGGGGCTAAACATATATGGTTAACTGTGGAAATCTGGTGACAATTTAAATATATAATTTATAGGAAAAATCCATATTTAACTATGAGGAAGTCACAAAAATGTAGTTATTTCTTTTTTAATACAGTATGTATGGCACAGATATTCATAAAAGCATGACAATTCAATTTAAGCAATGATTTCTGATTTATTACACTACTTTATAATCTTAATTTTGACTCTTACTTCTAGCCTTTCTTCCATCCACTTTACTTCTTTATTTTTATCTTTCTCCCTTCACTCTGTGTCCTTAGCATCTATTTTCATTCATATCAGATTACCACATCTCCATTTTGTAGGATGCTACCCATCAAACACTGTTCCTCACAGTATTTTTCCTGCTGTGCTGCCTTTCTATTCCCTTAAAGCTGCAGTGATGCTTAAATGGATGGTGTAAAATTAACTTAATTATCATTAAGCATTTTTTAATATTATCAAAACAGGTTAATTCACTGGGTCTCTTAAATCCAAATAATATATAATTTGCATTTTGGATGGTTCAGTGTTTGCTATAAAACATATATACTCATTGTACCATCAACAACAATTAAGAAAATCAAATTAAAACTACAACTATTTTTTTTTTCCCTCCAGGGTTATTGCTGGGCTTGGTGCCTGCACCATGAATCCACCGCTCCTGGAGGCCATTTTCCCCCTTTTTGTTGCCCTAGTTGTTGCAGCCTCGTTGCGGTTATTATTGCCATTGTTGACGTTGCTTTGTTGTTGGATAGGACAAAGAGAAATGGAGAGAAGAGGGGAAGACAGAGAGAGAGGGGGAGAGAAAGACAGACACCTGCAGACCTGCTTCACCGCCTGTGAAGCGACTCCCCTGCAGGTGGGGGCCCGGGGGCTCGAACCGGGATCCTTATGCTGGTCCCTGCGCATTGCGCCACGTGCGCTTAACCCACTGCGCCACCGCCGGACCCCCTAAAACTACAACTATTATTTACCTGTAAGAGTCAAAATTCCAAGGAATAAACAACTATTCTTTTATCATTTCACTTAGAATATAAAATCGGGCAGTATCTGTGAGTGAGGACTGAGGTGGTACTGGGAAATGACAGCATGTAACAAAATTACATGAGCATATAGAAATATATGACCTGACAGAAATTCCTCTTTTGGGGATGTATTATTTTTCTATTTTTTCATATTCATCTTTTTTTTCTTTCAATAAGAGCACTGTTTAGCTCTGGCTTGTAGTCTTGACAGAGATTAAACCAAAAACCTAGGAAGTTCAGAAAGTTCAGGAAGTTTTGTGCCTAACCATTATGTTCTCCCTAGCCATAGGTATTTAGTTGTTCTAATATTGGATGCATGCATACTTTTTTTAGTGATTTAATAATGACTAACAAGATTGTGAAATAAGAGGGGTACAATTTCATATACCAGACTTATATACCCCACCACCAGACTTCCATATCCCATCCCTTCCATTGAAAGTTTCCCTATTCCTTATCCCTCTGGGAGTATGGACCAAAAATCTTTATAGGGTGCACAAGTTGGGAGATCAGCATTCTGTAATTGCTTCTCTTCTGGCATGGGCATTGACAGGTCGATCCATATCCCCAGTCTGTTTCTATCTTTCCCTAGTGGGGCAGGGCTCTGGGGAGGTGGGGTTCCAGGACACATTGGTGAAGTCGTCTGTTCAGGTAGCATCATGGTAGCATCTTCAAATTGTTGGCTGAAAAACATTGACATAAAGTAGAATAAATTGTTTAATAATCAGGAATATTGAGATAAGAATATAATCGATGAAATTTGCCTTTTTCATGTTGGAAGAAGCTAGGGCATCTATTTTAGCTCTATTCCAAGGGGCCCATGACTTTATTAATTTTTGCCTGAGCCTGAAAATAAACAGGCAGGTGAGCTAAAAGTATTGTCTGGGAAGATGGTGTCAGAGTTGTAAATAGGACTAGAAAGCTAGATCAGGGGAGAGAGTAGCTGCCAAATATGGGAAAAGTTTATAAATACCTCCCAATAAAATTAAAAAAGAAAACTCTAAGGATAGGGATCATTGACAAGATTTATATCCAGAGAATTGGGAACTCTCAAAACTGAAAGAAGTTGAATATTCTTTTTGCTTTTACTCTGATATTTGTGACTATCATACTTGAATGCCCATGATTTTCAACAGATAAGAATCAATCAGAATATTTGGACAGAAAGTGGGTGTTAGAAATGGACAACTACTTCTATAAATTCAAGAAACAGTCCTTGGTTATCATTATCTAATCAGTTGATATCAGATTTATTCTCTCCTTTCTCTCATCACCTTCTCTCCCATGGGAAGATTCAGACTTTGTTATTCATAAATGACATACCTTTATGCTTACTTTACCTTTGAACTCAAAAGTTTCCTTCATAATCAAAGGATAACTTGGCTGATTAGAAAATTCTCACATCACATTTTCTTTTTCTCAGTGTATTTCAGCTATGAATAACTGTCTCCTTGCACTGAATGCTACTGTGAACCAGTTAAATCCAGCTTGATACTTTACATTAGTACGAAGCAGTTTTCTTTTTTCCCTTACCTACTACTAGGCTTCTTTCTTCGCACTTGAATTTTCACATTTTTCTCCAAGTATGCTTTGATTTGGAATGTTAGGAATGAGTGTTAGATATCATTATTTCTTGGAACTCAGCCCCTTCTGAAATTTATCTTTATTTCAGAAAAGTTTTAAAAAATTATACTTCTGAATCGTGTCTACATTTTAAATAACTCATTTTTTTCTTAAAGCACACCAGTAACACATGCCAGATTTACACTGTTCTTTAAGTTTATAATTTCTTCTTTTGCTGTATTTGTAATCATCTATTTTTCTCTCTCTTTCTCTCTGATACTCTCTGATAATTACCTATGAATTTTTCACTATATTCTCCTACATTTGGTATTTACCCATTGCATGGGCTTTCCTTTTATCATTGTTTGACACTGTCCAATTCATATTTTGGGGCATTATATACAATCTTGCAACACTTGTTTTCCATTATTCAAGTTTCACTTATTATTTATAAAGATGATGGTATCTCTAAGTACTAAGAAATAGAGAACCATCTTATTCTTTTTTTTTCCTCAACCATGAATTCACCATAATTATTATGTTACTTATAGTAGGAACTCTACAAATAGAAACCATATTTTTTTATAATTATGGCTCATATCTGATTTATTTTTCCCACTTGTTAGAAATTTTGGCAACTGGGAGTCTGGCGGTGGCACAGCGGGTTAAGCCCACGTGGCACAAAGTACAAGGACTGGTGTAAGGATCCCAGTTTGAGCCCCCAGCTCCCCACCTGCAGGGGAGTCGCTTCAGAAGCAGTAAAGGAGGTCTGCAGGTATCTATCTTTTTCTCCCCCTCTGTCTTCCCCTCCTCTCTCCACTTCTCCCTGTCCTATCCAGCAACAATGACATCAATAACCACAACAATGTGGTTAGACAAGGGCAACAAAAGGGAAAATAAATAAATAAATTTATTTATTAAAAAAGAAATTTTGGCAACTATGATAATTCAACTATTATAATTTATCTCAACAAATTGACAGAAAAAGGTCTTTGCTATTCAGTGTATATTTAGTAGATGTGATTTGCCATAAATGTGCTTGCTTGCCTTAGTGTTCATTCCACTAAAGTGATTCCATTAAAGACTACATATTTTAATTACATTGAAATTTATAATTAGGAACAAATGTGATAGTGAAATATAGGTGTCAAAGAGTAGGTTTACTCTTTTTAAAATTTTGTTTATTTCCTTTTTGTTGCTCTGGTTTTTATTGTTGTTGTAGTTATTATTGTTAATTATGTCCTCCTTGTTGGATAGGACAGAGAGAAATGGAGAGAGGAGGGGAAGATAGAGAGGGGGAGGGAATGATAGACACCTGCAGACCTGATTCATCGACTGTGAAGCAACTCTTCTGCAGGTGGGCTCAAACCTGGATCCTCACGCCAGTCCTTGCACTTTGCACCATGTGGGCTTAACCTGCTGAGCTACAGCTCATCTCCCAGGTTTATGTTTAAGAAGATTCAAATGGATGAGGTTTATAGTCAATAATATTTATACAACTTTCCCATATTTGGGAGCTACTCTCTTCCCTGATCCAGCTTTATGGTCCTTTTTCCAGCCATGACATCATCTTCCCAGACAATAATTGGATCCACCTGCATATCAGACTTTAGGCTCAGGCAAACAAACAAACAAGAAACACTAGTATAGCCACAGGTCCTTTGGAATATAACTAAAATATACCTACTAGCTATCTACAAAATAGAGAGCCCCCCAACTCTTCATATGCACTATTCCAGCATTTAGGTCCATAATTGGTCAACAATTTGGCTTTGTATGTTAACTCTCTTTTCAGTCACCAGGTTCCAGATGCTAGCCAGATTCCCTGGACAGACACCACCACCAATGTGTCCTGGAACTCTGCTTCCCCAGAGCACTTCCCCACTAGAGAAAGAGAAAGACAAAATGGGAATATGGATGAAACAGTCAACACCCATGTTCAGTGGGAAAGCAATTACAGAAGCCAGACCTTCAACCTTCTGCATCCCTAATGACCTTAGGTCCATACTCCCAGAGGGGTAAAGAATAGGAAAGATATCAGGGGAGGTGATGGGATACAAAGTTCTGGTGGTGGGAATTGTGTGGAGTTGTACCCCTCTTATCCTATGGTTTAGTCAATGTTTCCTTTTTATAAAATAAAAATTAAATTAAAAAAAAAGAAGATTCTCATGAAGACTTTCTTTAGACGTCTGGATTACGACTATGTAAACTTTCTCCCACCCCCACTGTTGACGGGATGAAATGCAAGGGGGTTTGAACCTTGTGCTAGGTAACCTGTGTGCTGAACTTATAGCTCGAACCCACCGCCTTAATATTTTCTCAAAGCCTTTATATCCAAATACCACTATACTATCAATTTATTTTGTCCCATTTTCTTTTACTTTCCAAGTCACATATATACGTATTACTACATCTAAATGTTCCTCCCTTTTTAATCTTCTCTCTCAAGGTCCTGATGTAGTTGGAGTTCAGAACTCTCTGGTCTTCCCCTTCTCATTCCTCCTCCACTCAAAGTATGAATCAAACCTATTTTGGGTGTGCAGAAGGTGGGAGTTCTGGCTTCTGTAATTGCTTCTCCACTGGAAATGGGTGTTTGCAGATTAATCCATACTCAAAGCCCGTTTTTATCTTTCCCTAATTGGGTAGAGCCCTGGAGAGGTGAGGTTCCAGGACGTTTTGATGGAGTTGTCTGCCCAGGGAAGTCATGATGAAATTATGATAGCATCTATAACTTGGTAGCTGAAAGGCTACAATGGTGGGATAATAGTAAATGAACAGAAACCAAAAAGTAGGAACAGAGCAGATGAGAATAAGGATCTTAGGGTGGAAGGAAGCTAGGAAGTCCATTGTAGGCACATGCCTAGGAGCCAATGACTATAGTAGTTTTTGCTTGAGTTAGTAAACATGGAGTTGGATAAAAATATTATCTGAATACATGGTGTCAGAGTAAATAAAAGGGCTAGAAAGTTGGGTTAGGGCCAAGAGTAGCTTCCATTCTTGAAAAAAAATCTATGAATAAAATTAACTGTCAACCCCATCCACCTGACCCAGTGGATGCTAAATATTTGCTAAATATTCATATTTAGCAAAGGAGCTTGTGTAACCTCTTCTTCTTCTAGTGTTTGCTCTTCTTCCGTAGCCAGTCAACAGCGTCAGGTTGAAAGCTGTCAGGAGCTGCATGTTGCTGGCTTTGAAAGTGACTGGGATCCATGTGGATTCAGTCGGCTAGGAAGGATCGTCAGTTTCCCCAATGAATGGGTACTCACGGGATGCACCACGAGAAGGTCGATCCAATGCATCCCGTGTAACCTCTGAGTCCCTGTCAGTCTGAGCTCCCAATTCAGAGTCAGAGATGGGAACATTTTGCAGACGGAACATGTATTTTTTTCTTTGATTTTTTTTCACAAGTTGTCAATTTATTTAAGAGCTTGAGTCCTTTAAGTAATATTTTGCCTTTTTTACTAGTGATTTAATAATGATCAACAATATTGTGGGATAAGATAAGTACAATTCCATACAATTCTGACCACTATAGTTCTATAACCTACCCCCATCATTGAAAGCTCCCTTATTCTTCAGTTTAAGGCTTCAGTTTAAGGCTATTTCAGCACAAAGCTTCCTTACTCTTTATCCCTTTAGGAATATGGACCAAAGATCTTTATGGGGTGCAGAGTGTGGGAGGTCTGCCTTTTGTAGTTGCTTCTCTGGTGGACATGGGTGTTGACAAGTCAATCCATACCCCCAGCTTTAAGCATTATTTTAAGCTAAATTAAATTATATGTTTTTGTGTATTCAAAAAACATGGTAATATTTTTGGAGCAATCCCAAGTCTTTTCAGAAAATAGGAAAATAAAATTATGTATAAAATTGTGACTTACAATTAGAAAATGCAGTTTATTCTGCATAAATATTGAAGCATATTTTATAATAGCATTTCTAATTTTATTTTATTTTATTTTTTAAATTTATTTATCTACTGGGGAATTAATGTTTTACATTCAACAGTAAATACAATAGTTTGTACATGCATAACATTCCCCAGTTTCCCATTTAACAATACAACCCCCACTATGTCATTTATCATCCTTCATGGACCTGTATTCTCCCCATCCACCCACCCCAGAGTCTTTTACTTGGGGGCAATATTCCAATTCTATTTCAGGTTCTACTTGTGTTTTCTTTTCTGATCTTGTTTTTCAACTTCTGCCTGAGAGTGAGATCATCCCATATTCATCCTTCTGTTTCTGACTTATTTCACTCAACATGATTTTTTCAAGGTCCATCCAAGATCAGTTGAAAACGGAGAAGTCACCATTTTTACAGCTGAGTAGTATTCCATTGTGTATATATACCACAACTTGCTCAGCCACTCATCTGTTGTTGGACACCTGGGTTGCTTCCAGGTTTTGGCTATTACAAATTGTGCTGCCAAGAACATATGTGTACACAGATCTTTTTGGATGGATGTGTTGAGTTCCTTAGGATATATCCCAGGAGAGGGATTGCAGGGTCATAGGGTAGGTCCATTTCTAGCCTTTTGAGAGTTCTCCAGACTGTTCTCCACAGAGGTTGGACCAATTTACATTCCAACCAGCAGTGCAGGAGGGTTCCTTTGACCCCACACCCTCTCCAGCATTTGCTGCTGTTACCTTTTCTGATGTATGACATTCTCACAGGAGTGAAGTGATATCTCACTGTTGTCTTTATTTGCATTTCTCTGACAATCAGAGACTTGGAGCATTTTTTCATGTGTTTCTCAGCCTTTTGGATCTCTTCTGTGGTGAATATTCTGTCCAAGCCCTCCCCCCATTTTTGGATGGGGTTATTTGTTGTCTTGTTGTTGAGTCTGGCAAGCTCTTTATATATGTTGGTTATTAAACTCTTATCTGATGTATGGCATGTAAAGATCTTCTCCCATTCTGTGAGGGGTCTGTCTCTTGGTTTGGGTAGTGGTTTCTTTTGCTGTGAAAAAGCTTTTTAATTTGATGTAGTCCCATAGGTTTATACTTGCCTTAGTCTTCTTTGTAATTGGGTTTGTTTCATTGAAAATGTCTTTAAAATTTATGCAGAAGAGTTCAGCCAATATTTTCCTCTAAGTATTTGATAGTTTGTGGTCTAACATCCAAGTCCTTGATCCACTTGGAATTTACTTTTGTATTTGGTGAAATACCGTGATTCAGTTTCATTCTTCTGCATGTTTTAACCCATTGTTTCCAACACCATTTGTTGAAGAGACTCTGCTTTCCCCATATAATAGTCTGGACCCCTTTGTCAAAGATTAGATGTCCATAGGTGTGGGGCCTCATTTCTGGGCTCTCAATTCTATTCCACTGGTCAGTGTATCTATTCATGTTCCAGTACCAAGCAGTTTTGATGACAATGGCCTTATAATACAGTTTGAGATCTGGGAGTGTGATGCCTCCAGTTCTGTTCTTTTTTCTCAAGATTGTTTTGGCAATTCTAGGTCTTTTCTGGTTCCAGATAAACAATTGTAGCATTTTTTCTATTCTCCTAAAAAATGTTCTTGGGATCTTGATGGGGATAGCATTAAATTTGTAGATGGCCCTGGGTACTATATTCATTTTGATAATGTTAATTCTTCCAACCCATGAACATAGAATATAGGGGGTCGGGCGGTGGCGCAGCGGATTATGCGCATGTGGCGCAAAGCGCAGGGACCAGTGTAAGGATCCCGGTTTGAGCCCCTGGCCCCCCACCTGCAGGGGAGTCGCTTCACAGGCGGTGAAGCAGGTCTGCAGGTGTCTGTCTTTCTCTCCCCCTCTCTGTCTTCCCCTCCACTCTCCATTTCTCTCTGTCCTATCCAACAACGAACAACATCAACAATGGCAATAATAATAACCACAACGAGGCTACAACAACAACAAAAAAAGAATATCTTTCCACTTCTTTGTGTCTTTTTCAGTTTCTATCTTGGCGTTACTCTCGATCGCACCCTGTCATTTCACGAACATCTCATAAAAACTGCAGCAAAGGTGGGTTAGAGGAATAACATCATTGCAAGACTGGCCAGCTCCTCATGGTGCGCCAGTGCTTCCACACTATGATCATCATCTCTGGCATTATGCTATTTCACTGCAGAATACTGTGCCCCAATATGGTTCCATAGCTCCCATGTCCACTTGGTCGATTCCAAATTATATTCCTCCATGAGGATAATTTCTGGAACCATCCATTCCACCCTGGTTCCATGGCTGCCAGTTCTTAGCAACATCACCCCCCCTGATATTCGTCGGGATGTGGCACCATCTAAGTTCATTTCCCACATCTATGCTCGACCGGACCTGCCAATATACGCGGATATCTTTGCCCACCCTGTTCAACGCTTGACGTCTCATCATCCGATCTGGTCTCCTACGCCTACACTGAACTTCTCTGTTCCAGTCTCTTGGAAACAGAGTTGGCAGTCAGCTGAGATAAAGAACAAACACCTCATCACAGACCCCTGCAAGTGTCAACCCGGCTTTGACCTAGCACGTTATGATTGGGCCCTTCTCAATCGCTATAGAACAGGCCATGGCCGGCATGCCGCTATGTTCCATCGCTGGGGAGCCAGAGACGACCTGAACTGCCCCTGCGGCTACAGACAGACTATGACCCACATAGTCAACGACTGCCACCTCTCCAGATTCAAAGGAGGTCTCGAAACTTTACATCAGGCTCAACCTGACGCTGTTGACTGGCTACGGAAGAAGGGCAAATGCTAGAAGAAGAAGTGACTCATAATTTTCAGTATACAAGTCTTTCACTTCTTTGGTTAGGTTTACTCCTAGATATTTTATTGTTTTTGTTGCTATAGTAAAGGGAATTGATTTCTGGATTTCAATTTCTTCTAACTTAGTGTTTGCATAGAGGAATGCCACTGACTTTTGAATGTTAATTTTGTAGCCTGACACCTTACTGTATTGCCTGATGATTTCCAAAAGCTTCTTGCTGGATTCCTTAGGTTTTTCCATGTATACTATCATGTCATCTGCAAATAAGGAGAGTTTGACTTCTTCTCTTCCAATCTGTATGCCTTTAATTCCTTGCTCCTGCCTGATTGCTATGGCAAGAACTTCCAACACTATGTTGAATAGTAATGGTGATAGTGGGCAGCCCTGTCTAGTACCTGATCTGAGGGGAAATGTTTCCAGTTTTTCACCACTGAGTATGATGTTGGCTGTAGGTTTGCTATATATAGACTCCACCATCTTCAGGAATTTTCCATCTATTACCATTTTTTGTAGTGTTTTGATCATAAAGGGATGTTGTATTTTGTCAAAGGCTTTCTCAGCATCTATTGATATGACCATGTGGTTTTTGGTCTTGCTTTTGTTGATGTGGTGGATCACATTGATTCATTTACGTATATTAAACCAACCTTGCGTGCCTGGGATAAACCCCACTTGGTCATGATGAACAATCTTTTTGATATAGTGTTGTATCCGGTTGGCTAGAATTTTGTTCAATATTTTAGCATCTATGTTCATCAGAGATATTGGTCTGTAGTTTTCTTTTTTGGTTGTGTCCCTGTCTGCTTTTGGTATCGGGGTGATGTTGGCTTAATAGAAGCTGGCAGGTAGTATTCCAGTGTCTTCAATCTTCTGGAAGACTTTTAAAAGTAGAAGTATTAGTTCTTCTTTGAAGGTTTTGTAGAATTCACTTGTAAAACCATCTGGTCCAGGACTTTTATTTTTGGGGAGATTTTTGATAACTGTTTCAATTTCATTAGCTGAGATGGGCCTGTTCATCTTATCTACTTCCTCTTTACTTAGTTTTGGAAGTTGGTAGGTATCTAGGAAATCGTCCATTTCTTCCAGGTTCTCTAGCTTGGTGGCATATAGTTGTTCATGGAAGCCTCGCATGATATGTTGAATTTCTGTGGTGTCTGTTGTGATATCCTCTCTTCTAGGTCTTTAAGATGTGCAATCAGGCTGTTTATTTGTGCTTTTTCTTGTTTCCTAATGTGTGCTTATATAGCTATGAACTTCCCTCTTAGGACTGCTTTAGCTGTGTCCCAAATATTTTGATAGCTTGTGTCTTCATTTTCATTGAACTCTCGAAATATTTTGATTTCTTCCTTTATTTCCTCTTTGACCCAGAAGTTGTTAAGAAGTGTACTGTTGAGCTTCCACATTTTGGCACTGTTACTAATCTTTTGTTGATTGTTAAGTGTTAGTTTAATTCCACTGTGGTCTGAGAAGATGCTTGGGATGATTTCAATGCTCTTGAATTGGCTGATGCTGTCTTTGTGGCCTAATATATGGTCTATCTTTGAGAATGACCCATGTGGATTTGAGTAAAATGTGTATTCCAGTTTCTTGGGATGAATGACTCTGAAAATGTCCATAAGAATCTCGGTTCGAACCCTGGCTCCCCACCTGCAGGGGAGTCACTTCACAGGTGGTGAAGCAGGTCTGCAGGTGTCTATCTTTCTCTCCTCCTCTCTTTCTTCCCCTCCTCTCTTCATTTCTCTCTGTCCTATCCAACAACTTCAACAACAATAATAACTACAACAATAAAACAACGAGGGCAACAAAAGGGAATAAATAAATAAAATAAATATTAAAAAAAAAAAGTGTGGCACAAGATGGGTCCCCTTTGTATTTCCATTCAAAGGCCACTACTTGGGAAAGACATCTGGTTGACAAATGTCAACTTCCTCAAGGCTTGGCAAGGTGTTCACACCTGATCATGATTACATCAGGTCTCAGCATTTTGTTCAGGTTATTTCTTACAAAGGCTAGATTCCTGAAATCCCTATAATTGCAAATGTAGCCTGAGGTTGCAAAATTGATTAAAATAATTTCTTTAAAGAGTACGCTCTTTCTTTAAATATGTATTTATGAAGATGCATATATGTATACATACCAGTAAATAGTGAATATACATAATATACATTTTATATTAGTTTCACAAGCTAGTTACTTCCATTTAAATATACGTATATGGATATTTAATATGCACTTCTCGTATATCATCCTACCTAAAGTGTATAAATTCTCAACACAAATTTGAAATACATTGATATTTTTGTTCTTTTCATGCTGCTTTACTGCTGTGTATTTTCTTTTTTTAAATTTTTTAATATTTATTTTATTTATTTATTCCCTTTTGTTGCCCTTTTTTATTGTTGTAGTTATTGTTGTTGTCGTTGTTGGATAGGACAGAGAGAAATGGAGAGAGGGAGGGGAAGACAGAGAGGAAGAGAGAAAGATAGACACCTGCAGACCTGCTTCACCGCCTGTGAAGTGACTCCCCTGCAGGTGGGGGAGCCGGGGTTTGAACCGGGATCCTTATGCCGGTCCTTGTGCTTTGCACCACGTGCGCTTAGCCCGCTGCACTACAGCCCGACTCCCAACTGCTGTGTATTTTCAACAAGTGAATGGGAGTCATCAAGAATAACATGTCTTGTCTTTTTTTTTTAATAAAAATAAGTAATTGGTGCCACCAACATTTACCTACTTGCCATGAGATACAAAGGTCTTGACTCTTCATCTATATGATTTTTTTAGTTTTATTTATTTCCCTTTTGTTGCCCTTGTTGTTTTTTTATTGTAGTTATTGTTGTTGTTGTTGTTGTTGTTGATGTTGATGTTGTTGTTGTTAGGGCAGAGAGAGATGAAGAGAGGAGGGGAAGATAAAGAGGGGAAGAGAAAGATAGACACTTGCAGACCTGCTTCACCGCCTGTGAAGCGACTCCCCTTCAGGTTTGGAGCTAGTGACTGGAACCACGATCCTTATGCTGGTCCTTACGCTTTGTGCCACATGTGCTTATACCCACTGTGCTACTGTCTGACTCCCCATCTACATGATTTTAGGAAATGATTTTTTTCCAGATAAAAACTTCCCAAATCCTTTCTATAGGATCAGAGACATACAATCTGGTGGACATTATATGATAACCCATATATACTTTTACATTTACATTTAAAATTGCTGTTTCTGCAAAACAGTACAAACTATATACAGATAAATTATTTACTTTTTGTTTTCTAAATCTAGTAAAATTATTGATTACACAATAGCATCTTATAGTTAGGGATTTCTAGAATGAATGATATATTTTATTTCTTTATTTAATATGACATATCTTTTTAAGTACTTAAATATATAGAAAATTAATTGATATTTTGTCATTAATAGTTCTCATTCCCCTTAGAACATGATTATGTAAAAAATAAAACTATTGTTTTGAGTGTCTGGAAAACCATAATTTGTAAGAACACATCACTAAGGAATGTATAGCTTAAATCTAAAAAGCAAAATGCAAGATGTCTTTGATTTGAATTTCTACTTATTAGTAGTATATGCGATGAATTTCAACAGTTGATAAATTGGAGTGATTTCTGAATATTATTTCTCCTGTTTCTCCCTTACAATTCTACTCTATCAAAAATGTACATTTATGTCCTAAATTGTTCTTGAAGATTTTGTTTCCTTCTTCTTTCTGCAAGCAGTAGAAGAATGCTAACACTTATCCCTTTCTTTGGGCACTCAAATCTGACTTCCTTTTGGCCATTTTATATGTGAATATTCACATAGGCAGTATCACCATCCCCCTGCAATTTACAAATGCCAGACTTTCCATAGCCTCCATAGAACCAAAATACTTTAGCACAATATATATAAAAACTCCTGTGGTATTTCCCCTGCTCATTTCTCAGACACATCCATATATGTATATACACACATAGTCTTCCTGTGCTAACTCTTTTAGAGTACTTTTTATTGTTTGAAACCACTATGAGTTTTCATTGCTTTTCAAGCTACATCTTTTGTGCCACTGACCAGCCACTGGTCAGTACTTATTTCCATCAGCTAATAATAAAAACATCTGTTCCTTTTGTCCAGTTTTGTTTTTTCTAGAACCCCCATTTAACAGAAGCATTGTCATTTTAAGCAACCTAAATGAAAAACTACTGACTTTGTTCATCTTAAAATAATTAAATATGGGGGTTGGGCGGTAGCGTAGTTGGTTAAGCGCATGCTGCGCAAAGCACAAGGTCTGGCGTAAGGATGCCGGTTTGAGGCCCTAGCTCCCCACCTGCAGGGGTGTCGCTTCACAGGCTGTAAAACAGATCTGCAGATGTCTTTCTCTCCCCCTCTCTATCTTCCCCTCCTGTCTCCATTTCTCTCTGTCCTATCCAACAATGTCGACATCAGTATCAGCAACAATAATAATTACAAAAATAAAGTAACAGGGAATAAGTAAATAAATACGTTTAAAATATATTTAAAATAATAATAATTAAATATGTCCACATTTTCCATTTTGGAAAAACTAAATAATATCACATTGTTTCCTATCAGACATCTTCATTCATTTTTTCCATCAGGAAATATGATAAAAAGAAAAAAAAAAAAAGCATTTCTGATTGTTTAATTACCACATGCTTTGCACTTTGTTAAACACTGGATAGCTCCAGGCAGTGTGGAGCAGACTGAGCCTGATTGTGCCCGACACACAGTACCAGGCATGACCACCTGGTTCAAACTCTTGTCTCCACCTGTAGAGAGAGAAGCTTCATGAGTAGTGGAGCAGAGCTGGAGGTTTCTCTCTCCCTCTGTCAAAACAAAAAGAAAAATATATTCCTGGGAGCAGAGGATTTGCACAAACACCACACCCTGCACTGGTGGCAAAACTTTTTTTTTTGTTTATTTTTATTTTTTTGCATTTGGCATATATTGTAGTGTGTCCAGGACATTCTTAAATTCAGAAACACAATTTACTCACTCCCATATGCTTAATCATTCAACATTATATTCTATATGGCAACTGCACATGCAGTATTTGCTTTGAGAATGGAGACATCTCAAGGTAGGTCTCATAAAGCTTATGCAAGGAGGCTCATATGCCTGTGGCTCTCAAGTTCCAGGTTCAATCCCCTCCACCATAAGCTAGAACTGATCAGAGCTCTGGTCCAAATAAATAAATTAATTCAATTAAGGCATTAAATTATTAATAATAAAACCCAACTTTGATCTTGCCATGCTATTTCAAACATTAATATTAAAATAATTGGACATACTTATTAAGTAAACAAATTACCTTGGTGATTTCCTTTCTTACATTTAAAAGCAGTATTATGTAGTTCAGCCCAATAGCCTTTTAATTCCTATGTGTTAGGTACTTTGTTAATTGTTTCCAGGCCCTGATAAAAAGAAACTCACTCCTCACCTAGTAGTTTTTCATATTATCAGTGGGGAGTAATATAATAGCTGGCAACATAACTGTACTATATACAACTTTTATTCATTTAAGATATTTAATTGTGGTCAGTGAAATAAGTAGTATGTTTTGTTGTCTATGTGTGTGGCACAAGTTTGAGCCAGCCCATACTGTTTTGAAGAAAATTTTGATGCTGTGGTCCCTTTACTTTCTTTCTTCTTGTCTCTGTATAAAATGAAATGCATTTAGAGGGTGCATGCGGTGCAAAGCACAAGGACCCGTGTAAGGATCCTGGTTCGAGCCCCCAGCTCCACACCTGCAAGGGGATCACCTCACAAGTGGTGAAACTGATCTGTGGGTGTCTTTATCTCCCCCTCTCTGTCTTCCCCTCCTCTCTCTATTTCTCTCTGTCCTATCTAACAACGACGACATCAATAGCAACTACAACAACAATAAAAAGCAACAAGGGCAACAAGAGGGAAAAATAAATAAATATAAAATATTTAAGATGTATATATTTAGAGGTAAAAATCAGTAATCATGGGAGTCGGGCTGTAGCGCAGCGGGTTAAGCGCAGGTGGCGCAAAGCACAAGGACCGGCATAAGGATCCCGGTTCCAATCCCGGTTCGAACCCGGCTCCCCACCTGCAGGGGAATTGCTTCACAGGTGGTGAAGCAGGTCTGCAGGTGTCTATCTTTCTCTCCTCCTCTCCGTCTTCCCCTCCTCTCTCCATTTCTCTCTGTCCTATCCAACAACGACAACAAAAATAATAACTACAACAATAAAACAACAAGGACAACAAATAAATAAATAAAATAAATATTTTTTAAAAATCAATAATCATGCTTCACTTTTTATTGTCAGTGTAAAATAAGAAAAACTAAAAAAACATGCATTTTATAATTCCTTTGCATCTACAACTAACTAATGTATAAATACAAAAATATCATTGAGCATATGGCTTTTTAGTTAACATTTTTGAGCTGCTTCAGAATGTTATAACTCTTTGATGTCAATTTCACTCTATTTCACAAAGAGAATGATACTTTAATGCAACAACCAGCAGGGTCAGTGATGGGATTACACAGCCTTGATCAAAGTACATTTTTCACAAACAAAAGTAAAAATAAATAAATAATCAGAAATACTTTGTAATCCTCAATACCTTATATCATTTTAAATCAAATCTGAAAGTAGAAACATGAAATGTTAGTAAAAATCAGTGTTTTGTCAAGATTATGTTGGTGCTTATAATATGTATTTAGAAACTGACACTTATTGAAAACTATACCATCTTGTAGGATTGTGGTATTTCGTTTCCATACAGCAAGTTGAAGCTGATTCACCAAGAGCCATTCATAGTGCTAAGGTCATTGTATCTTTTGTTTTTCCTTCCTTCATAATAAGGTTCTTACTATGAATTCTGATCCCTACTGCATTATACTTTGAAGAAAATAATCTTAAAAGCTACTATCAGGATATTTTGCAAATGCCCTAAGCAGGCAATTTTATATTATCATAATTATTACTTTACTATAGTGTTCCATAATGAATTATCACAAATTCAGAGGCTTAAAGCAATGCTGACACGAACACACAGTTAAACTCTGTAGGTCAGAAGTTTAATTTGCTTGGATCTCAACAGATAAAAATTAAGGAAAAAACTTAATTGTGACCATTTTAGGGACTCTGGGAGAGAATCTTACCTGCAGCCTTATGTGAATTGTTGGTAGAATTCACAGTCATGAAGTTATAAGTCTAGAATCTCTATATTCTTACTGTTTATGGTTGACAGATCAAGATGCTGCTTTATTCCCGACCCTGTTCCTCCATTTGCAAATAAGAATGTCTGAAGCCTCTTTTCATTTTCTTCTTCAGATCCCATTGACCTGTGTCACTGGCTGAATCCTTTGTCTTTCTCCCTAGTTTTTAAGAGTCTATTATGACTACATTAGGCCCAATAAAGAATTCTAGAACAGTCTCCCAAATACACTGGGATGGACTTGTAATCTTCATTTCATGTACAACACTATTAATCTTCAGTAACTACATTAATATTTCACTAAACAATGAAGAAACTATCTACAGTATCTTTTACAACCCTATAAACCACAATACCTTTTTCACCTGGAGAAATCATATTGAGTTAATTATAAAGAGTGAAAGTAATTTTCTTCCTTGCACTACACATGTCAAAATGATTCTCTCGCACCTCTCTCTTTTCTAACATTAAATAAGTGAATAAATAAACAAAAGCAATAACATAGCAAGAGATAACAATTGCAACAAAAATTAAGAGCATGCTATTCTCTACTTTTAATTTTAGTCCTTGAAGTCATAAATAATGCAAGCCCATACCAATAAACATTAACAGAGAGACTGCAACAGAACCAGAAATCAACACTTTTCCCCCCACTTTCCTGTTCTTTTGTCTGAATCACTGAATGTAGATGATGGACAATTAGAAAAAGTAAAAATAAAAATACATAAAAGATTCAAAGTAATTATTCCCAAATGATTTGGCACTGAAACAACTGCAATCATTTGGAAGCATTTAGGCCTTGAACCAATTAATTTAACTATTATAAAAAATATGAGAATCAAAACATGTAACAGTAATGCCTGTATTTCAAGGGTAAATCATGTAGCTATAATAATTTAAAGTCCTTGAGCTTTTATTTAAAAGTATCCCACACAATGTGAATATATAACTGGCTATATATCTCCAATAACACATTGATTTTCAAGCCTTTCAGTAATGGAACAGAACTCAGCAAAGGACTGCTGTGTGATAGACACAATCATTCTTGCTGAGGAATATATTTAAGGTTATGTCGAGTTGTGATGAACGTACTAAGTAAATCTGTTTTAAAACTTTTCTGCTTAATAGGTTCAATCTTTTCTTTACAGTATTGAGAGGGAAGTTTTATTCTAAAAGCTTTATATCATAAAATATTTTTAGTGTTACATTTACCACCATGTGAAAATTCTAGCAGGTAATACATAAGAATTCTGTGAAGCTTTCTTTCTTGGAAACTGACAGGAAATATATTAAAGGTAAAAAAAAAATTACCATGTTTAGTCAACCTTTTTTTTTTTTTTTTTTTTTTTAGCTCTATATGTTAAATCTTTTTTCAGCCATAAGGTTCCAAATGCTAACATGATGACAACCTGACTTCCCTGGGCAGACAACTCCACCAGTGTTTCCTGGAGCCCTGCTTCCCCAGAACCCCACTCCACCAGAGAAAGAGAGAGAGAGGCTGGGAGTATGGATCGATCCCACAACACCCATGTTCAGCAGGGAAGCAATTACAGAAGCTAGACCTTCCACCTTCTACACCCCATAATGACCCTGGGTCCATACTTCCAGAGGGATAAAGAATAGGAAAGCTATCAGGGGAAGGGATGGGATATAGAGTTCTGGAGGTGGGAATTGCGTGGTTTTGTACCCCTCTTATACTATGGTTTTTGTCAGTGTTTCTTTTTTATAAATAAAAATTTAAAAAAATACCATGTACTATATACAATAACAGCGCTGCTGTTTCAAAATAAACTATACTTTTTAAGAAATCTTCCTATATACACAAAATTGGTGGAACCAAGAGGAGAGCCCTGGGAGTTGGGGTCAGAAGACTTCAGCTAGCAGACCTAACTTGGAGAGGCTGACTGAAGGGTAGCAGAACCACATGAGCCATCTGAACATCTAATGTGAGAGGAGACGAACTCTGCTTTACACACTGAAAATTTCTGTCTCCACAAACCCCACTGATGTCTCACAGAAAAGTTTTGAAAGGTCAATAAGAAATGTCTATGGTGAGGCAAACTGAGAAAGATAGCAAAACTAGTGTGGAAGTACCCAGTATCTCTACTCATCTAGCTGCTCTCTATGGCCACCATAAAACTGAAATATTGCTCTAAAAGAACAGTAACACTTTGTCCTCTGGACACTTTCAGGTGACTTTTAAGCTTTAAAAAATTTATAGTAGGCTAATCGTGTTTTGTTTAAAGGTAAAATCTACTTTTAATTAAAGATAATTGAAGAACCAAACCATTAGGTGTCACAACTCTTTACCTGCAGATACACTTCCCAAAATCCAGTTCTAAATTTCCATCTTAAAGATTAACGTTTAAGGGGTTCATTGGTCATACACCCAGTTAAGCTCACATATTACCGTGTACAAGGACTTGGGTTCAAACCCTTGTTCCCTACTTCCGGGGGGTGGGGGTGTCTCCTTCATGAGCAGTGTAGTAGGTCTGCAGGTGTCATCTTTCTCTCTCTCTATCTCCCTGTCCCTCTCTCAATTTCTCTCTGTCCTATATAATAAAAATTAGAAAAGAAAAGAATGGTTGCCTGGAGCAAGCGGTAAATTCAGAGAGTTTCAGCAATAACCCTGATGGCAATAAAAGTAAATTAGCATGTAAGAGTTATTTCTGTAGTTTAGTCATTTCAGAAGACTAAACTTGAGGCAGACTAGTTATATGCAATTAATTTTATCTATTTAAATGCTTTATTATTTCACTTATTGGACAGAGACAGAGAGAAACTGAGATGGGAGAGGACTATGGATAATGAGATAGAAAGACACTGCAGACTCACTTAACCACCTGTGAAGTGTCCCTGCTGTAGGTGGGGAATAGGGGCTTGAGCCCAGTTCCTTGCGCACGACAGTTTATGTGCTGAACCAAGTATGGCACCATCTAGCCCCCCTCTAGTTCTAAGGAGTAGAAATAAAAGGGAAAGGGTAGGGGAGGAAATATAAAGAAATGCAAGAATGTGAGAGAAGTGTCTAAAATGGAAGCCATATTTTTAGAGTCTAATATTTGAAATAAGACAATAGCAGCACTTCTGCTTTATTCTGTGATGGGAAGGACTGCAGACATTCTGCTCTCCCCTCTACATATTACCTTCTTCATACCAACACACATGTAGACACTGAACTATTCAGCTCTTCTCTGTCTCACTACCTTGCTGCTTCTTCCAGAGTTGCTAATGTACAACTTCACAGTGCTTTGCATAATGTTCTCTTCCTACCTCCTAAGAGTTTCTTCTTTAAAGCTTATGTAGCACGTTCACTTGCACAACCTCCAAGCGTATGAGGATTTAAGTCTCAGGGGTATAAACTTTGAACAGGAAGATTCAATAAATGCCAGGCAAAGTTTTATCATTTGCCTCTTCCAAAAAAAAAAAAGAACCATGAATAAATTTCCTATGAATTATTGAGAATAATTAAAGTATTCTCTTATTTAGATTAATTAAAGTGTTCTCTTAATTCAGTGTAATAAATAATGTAACTAAATGTACAATTTAGTTAAAAGTATGGTGCTTAGTGGTAAACAATTTAATACTATTCATTTGCATTGTTTTCTTTCCTATAAACACTTTTGCTACTGTCATTTATAATTATTATTACTATGATTATTGTCCCAATTATTATTATTGTACTTGTATCAGTGCAGTTTTGAATTACCAAATCTTATAATTCTGATAATTATTACTCTTGAGGTTTTAAATTGAATAAAAAATAAATATATACCTTTTGAACGGTTTCATTGAATTGACTTATAAATTCTTGTCTGGATTTCATTTCATTAGTGTATTCAGAAATGAGGACCTAGGAAGCATATATTAAAATTAAACCGAAATGATTTTTCATTCATACTCCAGTTATACACTGAAAGATTGGTGTTAACTCACTAATTAAAGTTAGATTTTCTGTGGGATTTGTATACTTTATTCTACTTAATTTTTAGGCAATCACTACTTGCAATTTATCTGAACAAAATGACTTTTTAATTTACTAATAAAATGCCAATTTATTTATTAAACTATTTTTCTTTTTAAATTTTTGAAAGCACTTTTAAATGATTCATTAACCACACATTTGATTTTTCTTCGTGGAAAGGTAGATTCTAGAAAACTGGTGTATAATTTTATCAAAATTAATCATAATAAAAGTAATATAATCACATTTAAGAGTGTGCAATTTTTTTAAATTTTTTTTAAATAATTTATTTCTTTATTGGGGAATTAATGCTTTACATTCAACAGTAAATACAATAGTTTGTACATGCATAACATTCCCCAGATTCCCATTTAACAATACAACCCCCACTATTTCATTCATCATTTTTCATGGACCTGTATTCTCCCCTCCCACCCACCCACCCCAGAGTCTTTTACTTTGGTCTAATACTCCAATTCCATTTGTGTATACACAATGGAATACTACTCAGCTGTAAAAAATGGTGACTTCACTGTTTTCAGCCGATCTTGGATGGACCTTGAAAAAATCATGTTGAGTGAAATAAGTCAGAAACAGAAGGATGAATACGGGATGATCTCACTCTCAGGCCAAAGTTGAAAAACAAGATTAGAAAAGAAAACACAAGTCAAACCTGAAATGGAATTGGAGTATTAGACCAAAGAATGTGCAATTTTTAAGTGATACATATTAGTGGAATTTACATAATTAAATACAATTCAGATAACTGTAATCATATGTTAGATTTTTGTCTACTGTTAAAGATTTCTTCTGTTTCCTCAATGTGTAAGTAAAGTAAATATATGATTTGGGGTTTCAAAAGGACAAGAATATATACTAATATAATCTTGTATATTAATGTAATTTAGTTAAAAGTATGGTTCTGAAAGTCAAAATAGCCAAGAATGTATGTCAAACTCATTTTCTTTCTATTATAATGAAATTAGAGAATAACAACAAATAAAGTTAACATAGACCCCTTTGTGGGCCCCCATAGGACCTTGTCCTCAATTTGGATCAACAACAGTAGAGAATGTTCCATCTTCCAAAGGGAGGCTGGACAACATATTCTATGCCACACCTGAGGAAGATGGGTCGATAGTGGGGCAGCTTGGAACTTTCCTACTCATGACCACAGAATGTGAATTTGGATCTACAAGGATGCAGAGGTCACATAGGCTCCTAAGCTGAATATGGGCCCCAGATCACATCAAATAGATGGGATTTACAGTCAACAATATTTATACACCTTTCCCATATTTGGAAGCTACTCTCTTCCCTGATCCAGCTTTCTGATTCTTTTTCCAGCTATGATATCATCTCCTCAGACAATAACTAGGATCCACCTGCATATCAGAGTTCAGGCTCAGGCAAACCCCCCCCCCCCAAAAAAAACAACAAAGTATGTCCACAGGCCCTTTGTAATATAACTAAAATATGCCTACTAGCTATCTATAAAATGGAGACACCCACACACACCCACATACACACACAACTCTTCATCTGCACTACTCCAGCCTTTAGGTTCATGATAAGTCAACAATTTTTTTGGCTTTATATGTTATCTCTCTTTTCAGCCACCAGGTTGCAGATGCTAGCATGATGCCAACCAGACTTCCCTGGACAGACAACACCACCATTGTGTATTGGAGCTCCAAATCCCCAGAACCCCACCCCACTAGGGAAAGAGAGAGGCAGGCTGGGAATATGGATGGACTAGTCAGCATCCATGTTCAGAGGGGAAGCAATTACAGAAGCCAGACCTTCCACCTTCTGCATCCCACAATGACCCTGGGTCCATGCTCCCAGAGCTATTGGGGAAGGGGGTGGGATATGGAGTTCTGGTAGTAGGAATTGCTTATAGTTGTACCCCTCTTATCCTATGGTTTTGTCATTGTTTCCTTTATATTAATAATTTTTTTTAAAAATTAACAAAACAGTTGAAGTCTGGGAGTTTCTGTAATCAGCTGGATTACCTTAAAATAATAACTTACTGAGGCATTTCTGGAAAACACAATGCCAAGTAAATTAGATTGCCTTCAGAAGGAAATCAACTGTTAGTGTTCACAAGTAATCAGAGTTTGTGTGTGTGTGTGTGTGTGTGTGTGTGTGTGTGTGTGTGTGTGTGTGTGTGTGTGTGTGTGTATGTGTGTTTTAACTTCATGAGGGGACTAATGGATTATAGTAGAATTGCTGACAGGAGTGTAATGTCTTATCTCTCTGTGATAGGTGTCTGAAAAGCACTCTCAGCCCCAGTGTTGGTCCTTTGCTGTCATAAGCAACTAATGAAATTCTAGTACTTCTCTAATGCATCAGGTAAGAACCATGGTCTTGGGGGGCAGGTTGGTGGCACACCTTTTTGAGAACACATTACAGTGTGCAAGGACCTGGGTTTAAGCACCTGGTCCCCACCTGCAAGGGGAAAGCTTTGCAAGTGATGAAGCAGTGCTGCATCTTTTTGTGTCTTCCTCTCTGTTTTCCCCTTTCCTCTATATTTCTGGCTTTCTCTATCCAATAAATAAAGATAATTTTTAAAGGAAGCATGACCTGTGAAATAAGAAGAAGGACTGCATAGCAAAATATTGATTTTATGAATGTATTAACATCGTCTCTTAGTCTTTCCCATATCTAGATTTTTTGTTCTGGAATAAACTAGAAAGGATATCACTCTGATGATAGCAAGTAAGGCAGGTTCTTAGAGAGGGTCTTGCATGGGAAGCAAAATGCTTCTAGGTTGCACACAGCCACTAATTGTTATTAACATTGATTCCATTAAACAGAAAATCAGAGCCAAACTCAACTGTATAATTACAATCACAACTAATAAACCTGATAACTAAAGGAATGTCCACTGTTTGAAAAAAAAAAAGAGGTATTTAGTGTTCTGCTAAACAATTAAAAAGAAAACACCTGAGTGATTTATATTGATCAATGTTCATTGCTTTGATAAATGTAAACAGGAACAAAGACTCAGCTTATTGGGTAGGTTTTCTACATTTTTCCATGTACAAAGTCATGTAAAGCCTGAGTATTATACATGAGAGCACTCTGGTGTCTTTCCATTTCCCTCTGCGTCTTCTCTTGTCTCTCTATTTAAATAATAGAGCATCTTGGAGTATTATAATAATGCATAGGTAGGTCCCAATTAAAAAAAAAGTGTAGAGTGGGCCAGGCAGTGGAGCACATGGTTAAGCACACATAGTACTAATCACAAGGTTCTAGGTTCAAGTTCCTGCCTCCCCATTTGCAAAAGATATGCTTCACAAGTGGCAAAGCAGGTCTTCTGGTGTCTATCCTTCCTCCTTCCTCTCAGTCTTCCCCTTATCGCTCAATGTCTTTCTGTCCAAAAAGAAAATAAATAATTAATTAAAGGCCACGAGGAGCAGTGGATTTATAGTGCTGGCAATAAGACCCAAAGATTAAAAAAAAAAAAAAAAAAAAAAGGGAGTCTGGCGGTGTTGGTATGCATGAGACCTCTTCTGTTTCATTTGGTTTAAATCCCCCCTGCTTAACACTATTCTATTTACATAACCACTTCATTCTATTTACATAACCGCTGTTAACAAGCACCTCCCTCCAGGGCATTGGTTCAATCCCCAGTTTCATGATATGTTTTTGCTCCACCCCCCTCCTTGTCACACCCTGATCCCTTCTTTGTCACACTCTGATTTTCACCAGTCACTTTTCTCTCCACCCTCTCTATGTCACATCCTGTTTCCACCCTACTTGGGAAGTATATATAAAGACAGCATTGTGAGTTTTAGAGTACTTTACCTTGAGTTTAGCTTAGCTAGTCTTAGATTGTGCTGCGTCCTGCATGAATAAAGAGATACTGCCTACACCTCAACTATGAGTCCCTGGTCGTCTGTTACCTGCCCGTGAAGCCAGCCCAGAGAAAACAACATAACCCTTCGAAAACAACATGGCGGTAGCACAGCGGGTTAAGCACAGGTTGCTTTGCAAAGCACAAAGACCAGTGTAAAGATCCTGGTTCAAGCAGGTGAGTCACTTCACAGGTGGTGAAGCAGGTCTGCAAGTGTCTATCTTTCTTTCCCCCTCTCTGTCTTTCCCTCCTTTCTCCATTTCTCTGTCCTATTCAACAACAATGACATCAATAACAACAATAAAAAAGAAAAGAAATTCAGTCTTTAAATAGTCCAGCTATAAAGTCACAGTTCCATACATACAAACAACAAAAATATGTGGAGAATGTGCAAATTTGTTTTTTGTAGCTTGAATGTCCATATTCATTTGTCCTTGAACATTTGTTCTCTAAATTCTCTGAACTTTTGACTGTGATTGAGACTTACAGTGGCTATTCCCCCTGGTTTTATTCTCCCTGCTTTGCAGTTAAACAATAACACCAGCTTCTCAACACCTTTTGCAGGCAGAAAAGAGACTGTGGGACTTCTGTCTCCTTGAACATACCTCATGATCCTTTATTTAAAGTTATCTATTGATTGATCAGTACATATATCTGTTATTCTCTTATAAGTTATAGTCTTCTACAGAACTCAGATTACTATGGAACATTGCTAAGGTATATAAAGCAATTGAAATATTATTTTAGGGTGTACTGTGTAATCATACATGTTAATTATGGGAATATTTTCTAACCGTTTCAAGTATGTTTTCTATTTTATAACTTACTACATTATTCTTAATAAATTTTTAAAATATGTATCATAAATTCAGCAACATATTTCACTTTGATAGTGCATTGCTTTGCCATGTGGGGCATATATTTGATCCTGACAGTGACTTAAAAGAAGTTTTGAGCTTTCCCTTGCCTCCTTGCTAATTCTACATAAAAATAAAATATACAGGAAAACAGATATCATATAGAAAAAATTCAGATAGAAAGCTTTGTCTGCATTTAGCTTCCACTCAAGTAGGAATGCCTGGAAGCTTCTTCACAGACTGGGTGCTGGTAGCCAACCCCCTCCCGTCTCCCATCCTCCAGTATCTCCAAACTCAGTGTCCAGTCACCTAACTCAAGTTGGACGTGCTAAGATCGACCCAGTCTGGAAAAGAGAAATTTCCCATGAGTGGTCATCCCACTTCCGGTTATCTTGTCCATCTCCAAAACTCTCTCCCTTTACACTGTCTGAACTGGAAGACGCTTTGAAGAGGGTTAAACCGGGAACAGCTGCTGGCTATGAAAACATCACCCCAGAACTCATTCTTAACCTGGGTCCCGCGGCAAAGAAGTGGCTCGCTTCATTCCTGTCCCACATCTTGGAATCTGAGTCTATGCCCAAAGTTTGGCGTCATGCAAAGATTATAGCGGTTTTGAAACCAAAGAAAGACCCAACACTGGCCGCCAGCTATAGACCAATTTCTCTCCTCTCTGTGTGTTACAAACTCCTTGAGAGGCTGCTTCTGTCATGTATTTCTCATCTTACAGAGAAATTCCTATCACCTGCCCAAGCTGGTTTCCGCCCAGGAAGATCTACCTGCAAACAAGCCCTGGCCCTCTCAACTTACATTGAAAATGGATTCCAGAAGAATTTAAAGACGGATGCTGTCTTTGTTGATCTCACAGCAGCCTATGACACGGTCTGGCACCGTGGTCTCCTAGTCAAGATCTCAAGATGCCTGCTTCCATGGGTGGCCAACACTATATCATTTCTTCTCCAAAACAGAAGATTCGGGTGCATTTGGGTGACAAGTCTAGCAGATGGAGACTTGTCTCAAGTGGCCTCCCCCAGGGCTCTGTTCTGGCTCCTACGCTATTTAATATTTACATCAATGACCTCCCAGAAACTTCTTCAAGGAATTTCATCTACGCTGTGCAACTCAGGCATCCAAGTTCGACATGCTCGAGGAAACACTCACGAAAGACATGTCTCTGATATCTGATTACTGTAAAAAATGGCGACTAATCCCTAGCACTGCAAAAACGGTATCATCTGTTTTCCATCTACACCATGCCTCGGCCTTGCATGAGCTTAATGTGCAGCTTGGCGATACGAGAATCCGGCATGAAGCCCAGCCAGTCTATCTTGGCATTACTCTTGATCGCACTCTGTCATTTCACGAACATCTCATAAAAACTGCAGCAAAGGTGGGCGCGAGGAATAACATCATTGCAAGACTGGCCAGCTCCTCATGGGGTGTGAGCGCTTCCACACTACGATCATCATCTCTGGCATTATGCTATTCCACTGCAGAATACTGTGCCCCAGTATGGTTCCGTAGCCCCCATGTCCACTTGGTCGATTCCAAATTATATTCCTCCATGAGGATAATTTCTGGAACCATCCATTCCACCCCGGTTCCATGGCTGCCAGTTCTTAGCAACATCGCCCCGCCAGATATTCGTTGGGATGCGGCATCGTCTAAGTTCATTTCCCACGTCTACGCTCCACCAGACCTGCCCATATATGTGGATATCTTCGCCCACCCTGTCCAACGCATGACGTCTTGTTACCTAATCTGGTCCCCTATGCCTACACTGAACTTCTCTGTTCCAGTCTCTTGGAAACAGAGTTGGCAGTCATCTGAGGTAAAGAACAAACACCTCATCACAGAACCCTGCAAGTGTCAACCCGGCTTTGACCTAGCACATTATGATTGCTATCGAACAGGCCATGGCCGGTGCGCGGCTATGTTCCATCGCTGGGGAGCCAGAGACGACCCAAACTGCCCCTGCGGCTACAGACAGACTATGACCCACATAGTCAACGACTGCCACCTCTCCAGATTCAAAGGAGGTCTCGAAACTTTACATCAGGCTCAACCCGATGATGTTGACTGGCTACGGAAGAAGGGCAAACGCTAGAAGAAGAAGAAGCTTCTACTAAAGTTGAATCAAATTGAAATATGTTTTTTCTCCTTTAAGAAAAAATCCAAAGTAAAACTTGGACTTAGTTTGGTGTATTGCACCAACGCCAAAGACTGCTAAAGAAACTTTGAAGTCTTGGAAATGAAAATAAATGATATGAGAACAAAATAATAACAATATAAAAATAATTGTAAATGTAAATAGAAAAAAATAAAACAATTATAACGCCACATTTTAACAGAGACAAACTCACATCTAAAAACTAATAGTTCCTTATTTTTCACACATTTTATGTTTTTATCAATCCTTCAAGAAATTTCATGCAAAATATGAGACTATGTTATAAAAGAAGTTAAGTAACCTAATTTTTATTTTGTCTTGAAATCTGCTTATATTATCAAGGATTACATGCATAATGGGTACTTCTGATGTAGTTAAAGTTCAATTTATTTTAATTCAATATTTCCTTGACTTTTACTGTACGTGAAGATAATACAGACATTTTTGAGAATTATCTAACACAGATTCTCTATCTAATAACCATCCTTTTTTTTTTCTCAGATGAGGAGAACAATTTATTGCCACTGATTTTTTTAATGACACAATTATTTTTATTTTCCAGTCTTATATGGATATTTATCTTTATATTGAGATTTACATATTCATATAAGGGCAGTCTCCTAAACTATATGGTGTTCAAACATAATTTTATTTCTCATTTTAAAAAATGAGTCAGTGATTATCAGAGAAGTGCAAACAAATACAACAGTAAGATACCTGTGAGAATGCCATACATCAGAGGTTAGTAATGACAAATATTGGAGAGGTTGTGGTTGCATTGCTAGTGGTAAGGTAAATTGGTTCAACCCCTTTGGAGAGCACTCTGGGGAACTCTCAGAAGGCTAGAAATGGCCTTACCTGCATTTCCTTGTCTGGAGATGTATCATAAGGAACAAACACACCAGTCCAAGGAGCTCTAAGGAATCATGCCTTAAGATAAGCCAGAAAGAGATGAATATGAAATGATCCCATTCATGGCAGTACTTAAGAAACAAGTGCGGAAAGCAAAAACACAAAGTAAAACTTAAGAAAGTTTTGGTGTATTGCACCAAAGCAAAGGACTCTGGGGAAAGAAGACAAGGAGTGGGGCTAGGGGCCAGGGAGCTCTCAAGTCCTGGTACACAGCGATCGGAAAGGACCTCAGCTAGGGTTGAGAGTGTTTCACAGACACTTATCATGGCAAGATGGAAATTTATACATACTTACCTACAACTGTACTGCAAACCATTAACTCCCCCCACCTCTCTCTCTTTCTCTCTATAAATGATCTTCACATAATGCCTAAGAGTTTTAAATGAGAAGATCAGAATTTTAAATTAAAATGTCAAACAAAATAGAGTGTATGGTAAAAATAGTAAATATTACCTTTGTATAAAAATGAATTATGGAACAAAAATATCACAAATGTGGAAACCTTGAATACTATAACATGGATATACTTAGAGAAATGCTATGATAAGCAAAATAAGATATAGAACATAATTTTAAATTTGAAAACAATTTTGTTCAAAGCAAATAAACAATTCATAGGAAAAAATAAGGAGTCATTTTATAATGAACCTTAGTTTTATTAGACATTTAAATAATAATTTATAACTTATAGATATTAATTCACATTAGATATTTACAACACATATTGCTAAATGACATCCAATATATTTAACTACTATATTATTTTACACATAGAATAAAGGCATGAATAAAAATCTTACTATGGTAGATAAGTGGAATTTCTGATTTCAAACAGTTCCCTGAAGGACATCTATATGTAAAGATTTTTTTTATTTTCCAGGACAACAGTCAGCTACTTCTTTTTTAATTGGTGTGTGTGGTTAAGCGCACACATTATAGTGCACAAGGACCCAGGTTCAAGTCCCTGGTCCCCACCTGCAAAGGCAAAGCTTCACAAGTGGTGAAGCAGGGCTGTGGGTCTATCTCCCTATCACCCCACTCCTCTCAATTTTTCTGTCTCTATCCAATAATAAATAACCATATATATATATATATATATATATATATATATATATATATATTTAACTAAAATCATGGAAATAAATGAGGTAAGAATTCAAACTAGGAAATAACATCAGAATACATTTCCACATTTTAGGTCGCTCATTACTTTCTGTTGTTATTATATATAGACTATCAAAACTAAATCAAGACATTTCTTTACTTAATTTCAGTGGCACACACAAAAGCAATATGTACAAGTGTTGTCAATAAATTATTATTAATCAATGTCCCAAGCATAGAGCATATGACTAAGTCAATTTGAAATAGTTACTAGGTCAGGGAGATGACTCAGGGTGTAGCAGACATGTTCTGCAAACTTAAGGTTCCAGGTTCCATTATTGAAACCTCATGTGGTCTGAGCAGCTCTCTGGATTTTCTCTCACTGTCATAAAATGAGTAAATAAAGCTTTAAAGCTGTAGCCTGGGAGTCAGGCAGTAGTGCAGCTGGTTAAGCGCAGGTGGTGCAAAGCACAAGGACCTGCATAAGGATTTTGGTTTGAGCCCCCGCTCCCTATCTGCAGGGGAGTCACTTCACAAGTGGTGAAGCAGATCTGCAGGTGTCTATCTTTCTCCCCTCTCAGTATTCCCCTCCTCTTTCCCTTTCTCTCTATCCTGTCCAACTCCAAGGACATCAATAACGACAATAATAAGTACAAGAATAAAAGAAGGGCAACAAAAGGGAAAATAAATATTTTTAAATAAAAAAAAACATAAAATAAACTGTAGCATAAAATAAAGAAAAAAATCATTTTAGAGTCAAAAGACTGTTATGTAACTATATTCTTGAAATTGATGCAGAAAAACTTCTCCAGGCCAGAGCTATGTCGATCTAGTCATGGAAAAGTTGGGTCTATGCAGAAAACAAATTTTACAATAAAACCACTCAACAGATCTCCTCAAAGATGAGATTTATGGTAAAGAAAGGAACGTCACTATCTTAAGTTTGGGATTGTGCATGGTCAGCAAGACAGGAGGGAAAGAAGACTTCAAGAAGTTGGCAGGTGCCATATTTACAATCCTTTGAAATCTGTGTGGCAGATTTAAAGGGCCCATGTGGCTTGAAAGGAGCTGTCTTTTTTTTTTGCCTCTAGGGTTATTGCTGGGGCTTGGTGCCTATACTAGGAATCCACTGCTCCTGGAGGCCATTTTCCCCATTTTGTTGCCCTTGTTGTTAAGTTTATTGTAGCCATTGCTGTTGTTTTTGTTGGATAGGACAGAGAGAAACTGAGAGAGGAGGGGAAGGCAGAGCTAGGGGGAAAAAGAGACAGACACTTGCAGGTCTGTTTCAAGGCCTGCCAAACTACACACCCCTTCCCCCCACACACACAGGTGGGAGCCCAGGGCAAAGAGACCACCCCCCTACCCCCATGCACTCTCCCTTAGGTGGGGAGCCAGGGCCTTAAATGAGGATCCTGACACCAGTCCTTGGGCTTTGGTCATGGATACTTAACCCGCTGAGTTACAGCCCTGCCCCTAGACTGCCATTTTAAGATGTAGAAGCCACAGGCTCTGAGCAAAGCTATAGCATTAGGAAATCCTATCAAATTCTGTCCCAGCTCCCAGAGACTACTGTGATCAGACTCATAACCCTGCAAGAAAGAAAAATGACTTTGGCTCAAAGCAGAGTTCTTACTTTTCTGGAATCTGTCTGGGAAAAGGAAAAGGTTTGAAATATTCCTCTAACCCTTCTCTCCACCCTCCTTTAGGTCCCTGTCTCTGTTTAAGGAACTGCAAGGATTGCTACTATATATCTTCAAAGTTCTTCCTCTCCCTCCACAATTCACATACAAAACAGAAGAACCCAACATCACCTCTGGGCAACAACAGAAATCATACAGATGAATAAAACTAGGAAAACACTGGCTCTGCAAAACCAAGAGGAAGCACAAAATTTAACAATGTAAATCCAGCAGGACTATTAGAGAAAGAGTATAAGGAACACATCATGAGAAGATTTGGAGAAATACAAAGCTCTCAACTTAACATGAAGAAATAGATTAAGAACACAATTTTTAAGTCAGTATCTCATTGATACATTCATGATGTGAGGTAGCATTACATGCTCTCTAGATAACTATAGGAAATTTCATTTCCTGTCTTTTTTATTATTTATTTAAGAAAGGAGACATTAACAAAATCATAGGATGGGGGGAGGTACAACTCCACACAATTCCCACCACCCAATCTCCATATCCCATCCCCTCCCCAATAGCTTTCCCATTTCCTGTCTTTTTTCTAGTTTCTGGTGCTTAAATTTATTCCTTCATATACAGTCATGATCAGTCACAATTCAAGGTCAGCATCTTTAAATTTCTCTCTGTTATAGGAATTGATGTGATGGTGATTTAAGGCACAACAGACAATCTAGAAAAAGCATCCCAATTCAAAATACCTGCTTTAGTCACACCTTGAAAAGAACTTTGTCTCTTGTCTGGTTGTGTACATAATATGAAATGCCATGCAAGATTTTGAGAGATTAGGAAATTCATAGGTAACCATTGTTCAGCCTCCTACAATACAAATGTTAATTTAGTATATACACAGAGACACAATGCTATTCCATGGCCGGTGCGCTGCTATGTTCCATCGCTGGGGAGCCAGAGACGACCCGAACTGCCCCTGCGGCTACAGACAGACTATGACCCACATATTCTACAACTGCCACCTCTCCAAATTCAAAGGAGGTCTCGAAACTTTACATCAGGCTCAATCTGACGCTGTTGACTGGCTACAGAAGAATGGCAAACGCTAGAAGAACTAGAAGTAACAAGTATTTTAATGAAGACAGCTGATAGCTATTTATAAAATATTTCTAATCAAGACAGAAAAGGATTAGAGAAAATTTTTCCTCAACACAGAATCTATAGAAATGCCTCTAACTTCTGTAAACTGTATGTATTGAAATTGTGGTCATCATCTTTTGTGCATGCAGTGTGTGAAGACAGATAATGCAAATGAATTAATGTTGTAGTATAAATTACAGATACTGCTAAAAGCCACTGGCTTTAATAGAGATTCAAGAGGTCTGAAATATATCATTATTATAAAACTATTATGCCAAATTAACAGAGTAGGACAACTATTGAGAATCTAATCTAGTAATAGTAAATAAATACTAATAACTATTTATTTCTCAGAAGTAGCTATTATAATGCACAAAACTACTATAAACTGGAGCTGAATATTTATGAAACTAGAAATAATATTATTTTACCAATCATATTTTGAAGTATACAGAGTTATTTTAAGCAGGCATGAAGAACTGAAAGGCACTGTTTATAGAATAGAACCAAGAAGAGAGTGTTTAATAAATGAATGAATAAATCTATGTGTTGTTATTTCTTCCTTCAAATACCAAGCTTCAGCTTTTTTTTCCAAATAGCTTTTATGCTATTTATTAATGCTACTGAGCTAGCGCCTGATCCTCCCACAAATTGTGTCATTCTTGTTAACTTTAGGCTGCTAACCCAAAGAAAATAAGCAGAAAGAAAGGAAACATAATGTTTTTAGAAGTTGTTTAAGAAAATGTCCATCAGAAGTTCTGTGACTTGAATGTGTACAAAAATACATCTATTACAAAAAAAAATACATCTATTACATTTAATGGGATAGGAGCCAAGTGAATCAGGATCTCTGTGCTGATGGGTCAAAGGGCAAGCATTTCCTCTTATTTCTTCCTGTTTCCTCTACATTAAAAAATGATTCTATTACCTGATAGACTGCTGATGTAGTTGGTCTTATTACAGTGGATGGTCATTCTGGTGAATAACTTTGATTACTCTATCTAGAGTGCCATGAAAATTGTGTTAAAAACCTAAGAATAGATTATTTTAAGTTCGGAAAGAAAAATGCCAGGAACTTCACAAAGAATAATCTGTGCTATTAAAGGGAAAGAAAAGAGTAAAAATATCCTTATTTTAAATACATAAATATTTTAATAATAAGTTGATCATATTAGACTGTATATTATTCCTTTACTTTATCTTTTCCTATATACAATAAACTGTGACCATATAATATATATGTGTTTGTATTCAGAACCTGGGTAATACACATTCATGTTTCCATCCTAGGTCAGATTTTTCATTCAGCAGAAAGGGAAACACTAGAGTAACAGAGCTATCCCCAGTGCCATGACATTCCTATATAATGCTAGTTCTCAACTGAGGAATGCAAATAATAGCAAGCCAAAACAAAATAAAATAAAGCAGGGCAAAGCAGACAACAAAAAATACTTGTTCCAAACCTAGTGCACTATCTCTTGGTCCCTTCTACTTTTTTCTAAACTTAAATTTTATACAGTCTTTGCTTTATTTTTAATTTCAGTGAAATTCAGTCTGTTTTAGAAACAGGAACAAATTGATTTTTATAAAATATTTTAATATGAATAAGATTTATATGACTCTGAACTTAGAGCCTGATAATACTTATGTGAATGTACAGAAATTGTATGACCTTGGGAGTCGGGCAATAGCACAGCAGGTTAAGTGCACTGGTGTAAATTCCCCCAGCTCCACTCCTGCAGGGGAGTCACTTCACAGTCAGTGAAGCAGGTCTGCAGGTGTCTATTTTTCTCTCTCCCTTTCTATCTTCCCCTCCTCTCTCCATTTCTCTCTGTCCTATCTAACAACAATTACATCAATAACAATAATAATAACTACAACAACAATGAAAAACAACAAGGGAAACAAAAGGGAAAAGAAATAAGTATATATAAAAAAGAAATTGTATGACCTAGAGAAAAATATTCCCCTAGTTTAGTAGTCAAAAATACTAAATGAAATTATGATGATTTATGAGTTTGAAATGAACATATGCCCAATTCATAACTAAAAGTAGTAAGATATGTTTTCTTGCTACCAGTTCAGATCTGTTTCACAATGAATCAAATATTAGATAATATATATTCTACAACAAAAAGTTCATGAGTTTCTAGGTAATATTAGATTTCTCTGAAAAGTGTGTCCTAGTATGAAGTAGATGTTAGTGTTTTCTCATAGATCTCTATGTGAAAATATTTGGTGCTGAATAACTCAGTTTAGGGCACACCATTTTTAGAAACATTCAAAAAATATACAAAGACCTGGGGTCAGATCTATGACAGCCTAGTTATAGTAAGTTGTCTCCTTGTCAGGAAACAAATAGTACAGCAAAATAAATCAACATCATCAAACTATGCCTACATTTAAGGAAGAGAGGTCTTATAATATTATGTTACCTCAGAGCTTCTACCTTCTACAACTCATATACAAAGCAGAACCCAGCACAAAAAACAAAAGAACAAAAACCAAAAAATAAAATGCTCATTCTTTAAAACCAAGATAAGGGCTAGAAATTTAATGATTCATATCCAGAAGAGGTATCAGACAAAGAATTTAGGAAACACATTTTCAAAGAATTTGAAGAAATACAAAATTCTCAATTTAATATAGAGGAATGTATTACAAATTCCTTGACTTCAAAGATTAACTTAAACGAAACACTTGAAAACAGAATCTAAGAGTAGGAAGAACATTTTGAACAGATTTTAATTTCAAATAACAAATAATTGAAGTCAACTAACTCATGTAGAAGTGAGGGTATCAGAAATAGAAGACAAAATGGTTACACACTTTAACATCAAAGTAGAAGAGAAAAAAGTTTGAGGAAAAATAAGGCCACCCTTCAAAAGATTGAAGAATCTATAAGAAGGGTAAATATGATAACTATAAAGGTCTCAAAATAGAGGAGAGAAAGAAGTAAGTAGAAAGCTTATTCAAAGAAATAATAGCAGAAAGTTTTCCAAATTTGGGAAATGGCCAAGATGTATATTCAGGAAGCAGAGAAAACTCCAAAATTCCTAAATTCAAGCAGACCTACACCAACACAAATCACTGTGAAGCTATCAAAAGTGAAGGAAAAAAAAAACATTACAAGATACCAGGGAAAAAAAACAAAGCAGCAGCATAATCAGATTTGCATCATTTTTTTTTTTTCTGGAGGAACCATAGAGGGAGGCTAGGAGAGAGTGGAATGGCATATTCAAGGTTTTAAAAGACACACACAAAAAAATCAGTCATTAATACTTTAATCTGCAAGATTATCATTAAAACATAAAAGGATAAGAAAAAAATAGCAGGCATATAAGAAAAAAATATGCCATTATCATTGCTGCCTTGGAAGTAACTGAAAGGAATGTAAAGGGGGGGAGGGGGAAGCAAACAAACAAGCACTCTTAACTATCAATAAGCTGATACAAAGTAAAAGAGAAATAGAACAACAAACTATAGAAATATGACAACTTTAAATATGAGAAGGGAAGAAGAAATGTATAAAGGGTATTCTACCAAAGAGTGATGAGACAAAAACAGTTTAAAAAAACAGATGAATATATGTATAATGTAGTTGTATATATATATATATATATATATATATATATATATATATATATATATATATTATATAATGTATTTATGTAACATAAAATTTATGTATAACTCATTTACATACATGCAATACTCTATGCCTTTTAAAATGATGGCATTTCATTTATTTGGTATTTTGTGTTTTATATTGTTGCTATGGTTTATATCTGTTACCAAATAACCTGCATTTATGTGAAAGACAATCACTGAATGATTTAATGATTTAATGACTACAAATGTTTTATGACTACAAATCTAATATATAAATAACTAAAATTGGGTTAATTCAGGAATATACCAGGCAACTATTTATTTGATAAAATAATTTTTAATATATATAATCACGACCCTATTATCTTATAATCTTGTAAATCACTATAAAAATAAGAGATAAAGCTGTGTTGCTCTCATGTTGAACTAATAGGAAAAATTAGTGAGCACGTGGTGTACGTATACCTATTATGGAGAGAAGTGAAATAGTAAAACTATGACAGTGGTCTAATAAATTTAAAATTATTTTTTTATTAAAAAAACTATATAACAGATTAGTGGTAGGATCACCCTTGGGAGAAGATATGCTACCAGTTCTGAATATTTAGGTTTAAGTTTTGTATCATCCCATGAGGATATGTGCATATGGGAAGTTTCAGGAGCAGTGGCGTAGTGCTGACATCTATCTCCTTCCCTTTCTGTCTCTCTTCTTCTCTGTCTCTCCTTCTATCAAGAGGGAAAACAAGGAAAAACAACAAGTAGAGGTTGTGGAGCTGGCTATGCTGATAAAAATAAATGAATAAAAATAAAATTAAAAGCTATACATATATCTCTTACTATGTTTTTACTATTATACAGCTAACATAAGTTGCAAGTCTTTTTAGATATATCTTCTGCTTACATTCCAAAAATGAAGACTGTATCTACATACTTATATAAATAAAAATACTTACATATTTACAGATTTGTGTTATTATAGTCCATTTTAGATATTTTGTATTTTTGTTCTTAATACTTACATAGTTTATGACATTAAGACAAATCATACTGTACAGCTGTAACATCTGGGACCTCATACACGAAAGTTCTATGATCTACTAAGGTATCCTCCTATCTTTAAAAGTTGTAAATGTTGAATTTTTGTCAACTATTCTAATTGTTGGAAATTAAATAAGTGACTTATATAAACAGCAACAGTAAAATGTTGCAGTATTTATAATGTTATTGAACATTATGTGAAAAAAAAATTTAAATGTTGTAAAGCCATTGAAAATACAGAGGAAAAGCAAAACTATTCTTTAAAGTTAAAAGCCAGACGGTACTGTAGCAGGTTAAGTTCACTTGGCGCAAAGCGCAAGAACCAGCATAAGAAACCAGGTTTGAGACCCAGGCTCCCCACCTGCAGGGGAGTTGCTTCACAGGCAGTGAAGCAGATCTACAGGCATCTTTCTCTCCCCTTCCCTGTCTTCCCATCCTTTCTCAATTTCTCTCTGTCTCATCCAACGACTGCAACAACAACAACAATAATAATAATAACCACAACAATGATAAAACAAAAGGAGAAAAAATGGTCTCCAGGAGCAGTGGATTCGTGGTGCAGGCACCAAAAAAAAAAAAACAAGTAATGAACAGAGCAAAAGTCTGTGCTCATTTAAATATCTGAAAATTAAGTTATTTGGAAAAAAATAGATTCTAATTTCCACCTCTACATTTTGTTGATAATTATTTCCATAACTAATATTTTAAGCCAGATAGTCTAAAACCATTAGTTCCATAATTGAAAAAAATATGTCTGTAAGATAATGCAGGAAAAGTTTGTTCTGCATATGAAATAATGAATCAACTGAAAACTCAAAAAAAAAAAAAAAAAAAACAGAAAAGCCAAGTTAGTGAGTGAGTCACCCCATGAAAGGGAAAAAAAAGAAAAAAGTCAAGCAAAATGTAATCTTTGCTACAAAAGAGGTGATAATTGCTATGGGGTTGTAGAAAGGAAATGACTCACTCTGGGGGGCTAGGTAAGACTTTAGAATAAGGAGGGAGCAAATGCAATAAAGTTTGACAGAATATTGCCAGGCAGTTCTTCAGTTAAGTGTGTAACCAGGTGTAGAATGCAAATTAGGCTAGTGGGAAATACATGCAGAAAGCATGCTGGAAAAGCAAAATAATTCTGTGGTGAGGTGTGTGTGTGTGTGTGTGTGTGTGTGTGTGTGTGTGTGTGTGTGTGTGTGTGTGCCTTTTATTGTGGTTGTTAGTTGTTATAAAACACTCTTAGGAAATTAAATGTAAAATGAAAATTTTTAACGCTGGATAAGGATGCAGAGTAATTAGAATCACAAATATAGTACTTTAAAGTAGCTAGTGCTACATTCTAAGTATTTGTGAATGAAATGGTTTCATTTTAAACAGTAGGTATGGGTATATTTCAATGTAAAAGATGAGGGAAAACAGATCCAGAGGGGTTGAACAACTTGCTAAGAAAACAAACATAGCATCACATCAACTAACTCTTCCAATTTTAAACTGGGCATCCTAGAACAAATATCAAACAACACTGGGGGTATAGGGGGTATCACAGTGGGTTAAGCACAAGTGGCACAAAGTGAAAGGACCAGAGTAAGAATCCTGGTTCGAGCCCCAGGCACACCACCTGCAGGGGGGTGGCTTCACAGGCGGTGAAGCAGGGATGCAAGTGTCTGTCTTTGTCTCCCCCTTTCTATCTTCCCCTCCTCTCTCTATTTCTCTCTGTCCTAACAACGACATCAATAACAACAACTACAATCACAAACAAAGGGTCAACAAAAGGGAAAATAAATAAATAAATATTAAAAAAACAACACTTGAAATTCACATATTTCTCACATAAAAGTAAGAATTCAAATTGTTGCAATTTGGTTAAAAAAAAGTTTTTCTAATAAAATGAAGCCTACTAAATTCTGATAGTTATTCTTAGTACTTATCAACTGTAGTCATTTTCTGTTATGATTTTAAGCATGAATTTGTAATATAAATAGAAAATGACAAACAGCTTTTATGAAGATACACACTTCTTCTTGAAATAAATGGAAGATATTTATTGATAAAGAGCAGAGTGATTGCTGTCAGAATTCAGTGAAATGAAAAAAAAAAGATCTATGAATAAAAATAAGCAATATGAAATATATAAATTATGCATGCCATATGCAAAGGAATATATGGATTTTAATTCAAATCACACTTTGTCCTTTTTTTTTACCTTAGATTGGAATACTTTTGCTCATTTGAATTCAAATCTGACTTAGAAAAATATATTATTTTATGAATAACTGTTTGAACCCACTCTGTAGTCAAATTCAGAGACTCTGCAAATACTGATTTAAAAAGAAATATCAATAATGACTTTCTTGAAGAGAATCACAACACATGTTTGACAATAATCTATGGTGTTTGTTTTCTCTGGCCATCTTTAAAGCACAGGTTTTTTTCCCCACTGTGTGAGATCTTGAGACTGAATAGTCAGCTCACTAATAAATAGCCTCTGGCCCAAATGGTGGTATGCATTGTTGATTTTCCCTTCAATAGAGATGAATGATCACAGAGATACCTCTAGGCCTTTCTTCTGTCAAAAACCCTGTGAGCAACATGATAATAGAGCTTTAATTTAAAATAGAGGGGTCTCTTCTATTAGTGTTTTTCAATAATATTGGTACTTAAATTTCAATGTAATGTTAGCTCTTAAATAGGCATGAACTTTTCACTGTTTAGTGTATTTTATATTATAGTATTCTCCATTTGAAATTCATTCTAGCCTTGATATCACTGTTGCTGAACATGGTATAAAGAACCTTCTGGGGCCGGGTGGTGGTATACCTGGTTGAGTGCACATGGTACAGTGCACAAGGACCCGAGTTTAAGCCCCCAGTCCCCACTTACAGAGGGAAAGCTTCATGAGTGGTGACACTGGTCTGCAAATGTCTCTCTGTCTCTTTTCCTCTCTATCTCTCTGTTTCTTCTCAATTTCTGAGTGTCTCTGTCCAATAAATAAAAAGATTTAAAAAATCTAAAGAAAAGAATCTAGTAATATAGCCAAGAGAAGAAAGATGATCACACATAAACATTGGGTTTTATAACTAAGGATAAAAAATTACCTTATTGTTCCATAAACACTTTTCCACTGTTCTAGGTGACTGAGCAATCCTGTCTTGGCTCCTAATTTTTGCTCTCTCCATTTGTGTGAGGAGATTTTTGAAATAAAATTTATATGCAGCCATACTTTATTGCCTTTTCACCATTATGAGATTAAAAGGTCAATATCATTTTAAAGGTCATTACTGACAGGTGATTTGCAATATTTTTATAGCTCTGCAAGAAGAAAAAAATAATTTGTTGCATCTGTTCACACCAGAAAAAAAAATCTGCCTTTGATTATGAAGGTATTTCTTGAAGTAAGGGCTCATAGATCTATTTTCCTGAGAGTACTTATCATCTCAATAGTATTGTAAGGGTTAGAGCACAAGTGTAACTAAATAAATGTACAGTTAGACTTATAAAATTCAGTAATTAGTGAATTATATAATCAAAAATATATAACTTCATAAGTAACAGGACTGTAAAATGCCTCAATTTTGCCTTAACCGCCTGTCTCCTTCATGGATTTTAGCATTGGTTTTCTAGAAGGCAAAACAGGAAACAATTCTTCCATGGTTGATTTTTTCTTTTTTTCCCTTTCCTTCTTTCTTTCCTTCCTTTCTTCTTCCTTTCTTCCTCCCTTCCTCCTTCCCTCCCTTCTTTCTCTCTCTCTTTCTTTCTTTCTTTTTTTTTTCTCCCTCCGGGGTTATTACTGGGGTTCAGTGCCTGCATTGTGAATCCACTGCTCCTGGAAGCATTTTTCCCCCATTTTGTTGCCTTTGTTGTTGTCATTATTGTTATTGTTGCCATTGATGTTATCTTTGTTGGATAGGACAAAGAGAAATCGAGAGAGGAGGAGAGACAGAGAAGGGGATAGACAGACACCTGCAGACCTGCTTACCTCCTGTGAAGCAACCTCCCTAAAGGTGGGGAGCTGGGGGCTGGAACCGACCCTTACTCTGGTCCTTGCACTTTGTGCCATGTGTGCTTAACCTGCTGTGCTACCACCCGACCCCCTCATGGCTGATTTTTATAGGAGAATTGGAAGTTAAAAGCAAGAATGTGGAAAAGAAAACTAGAAAATAAAATATGTCTTATTAAAGTATTATTCAGAAACAAAACCAAATGAGATCACTTACTTAAGACATATCTCCTCAGCACAATTGCCTTAAAGGAAGAAAGGGAAAACATTTCTAGTTTAGTAGCTTCCTATATTCTGCCTCTTTATCTTATTGCTTTATTCTTGTTTTGCCTTTTTGGTACCAAAAATTCATGGCCTCACTCACTCACCCAGGTCAGTGCATGACCAGGATCTATGCCTTTGCCCCTCAAAGATTCATCCTGAATCTTTGTCTTTTATTTATCAAAATCTTTGTGGAACATTTAAACTGTTCCACTGAGATCTAACTGGAAATTCTTGACTTTCTGGTAGTAGGAGACAAATGTAACAGAACTTCTAGGAAGTCAAGAATTTCCTGGTAGACCTCAGTTAGGTTCAGGTTTGATATTGGAAGTCAGTTACTGAAACCGTTGTAGTTTATGCCTAGTAAGGATCAATAGTCACCACATCTAATGTCATTCTCTGCTCCCTTAGCTAGACTGCAACTACCCACGGTGTTCAGAGGTGAAATAGAGGTTTCAATCTGACAGTCATTTTCTCCATTCTGGAAACAAGGGCAATAAGAATCAAGTATAATCATAGTATATTACTTCAATCTATACGATTTACTTTTCCTATCAACTAAGCAATATTTTTGCTTTCTAATAGAATGCAACTCTAAGAAATGGAAGACTTTACTTCTCACAAATGAATGAGTGCATTCAACGCATCAAAGGAGGGGTCAGTTTCCATCACCTTGTATGTAGTTCCTATAGTCTATATGCTTGTAGGTATCCTAAGACCCCCAAACTACTATTTCTCTTTCACTTCCTTTACTATTCACTCTTGATAGTAATCTACATTCCATCTTTATGGGTTTATCATGGTTTGTCATATGGATAGAGAAGAACTTTTTTCTCTTGGGAAATGAGACATATGGTAGCTCGTCCCTTAAGACCCTGATAGGTGATACTGCTTGATGAATACATTATACACAGAAAAACCAAAATATACCAGTGAACCGAGAGATACTATAACAACCTTACACCAATTTATGAAAATAAGAAGTGATGGCGCCAATCACAGTATCATTTTCTCACTTTGCTGGTCCAGTAAACTGAGGAGTCAAAAGTGACAAAAGGGTTAACTGAAGTTCCATGTAAGCATCCCCTGTAGAATTCATTTTTCCATAAGAAAGACTATCTCTAATTTGACTGACTACAAAATGTTCTTAAATTTGTGAAGACAGTCAGACAGTCCTTTGTGAATCAACAGAAGACAGTTGACAGATCCATCCCCTTTCCACTGTCATTTCAAACCTTTAACTATTTTGTCACAGGGATATATTAACTCTCTCTTTCTCTGTCACATTATAGTTTACTATGATACTGACCATCTTGATACTCCACATATCATCGTATTGACCCTCTATATAAATGATATCAAGTTAATTGGGTTGGAAGAACACTGCATTATTATCTAGTAAGACACAGGTGAAATAGAGGGTCAGAGAAAAACCTTTAAAAGAATCATTAAATGTCATATTTATAATAGCTATGTGAATCTATTGCTTTGTGCAATCTCAGGAAGTTCATGTGCTTTATAAGATACTTTGAACTTCTAGACATTGAAAAACAAAATGTGACATTTGTTGAGTCAGTTGGATTTCAAAGACGTAGAGATAATATTCTGATGTTTTTATATGGCTTCATAGAAGGCTGCTTGTTTTGTAGGAAGTACAGAGAAAGAGAGGGTGAAACATAGTATTTTATCCTATAGTTAGACATGAGCCTTTCAAATTTGATGCTGATGGATATGCATGTGTTGGTATCTTCTAATTCTGCTTTTAAAAACCCCTTCTGTTTCATTTGGTTTAATCTCCCCTGCATTCTATTTACATAACACTGTATTCTATTTACATAACCTCTGTTAACAAGCACCACCCTCCTTCCAGGGCATTGGTGGTTCAGTGATAGAATTCTCGCCTGCTCCGCCCCCTCTCCTTGTCATACCCTATTTTTCACCAGTCACTTTTCTTTCCACCCTCTCTGTGTCGCACCCTGTTCCCACCCTACTGGGCTAGTATATTTATAAGGACAAGATTGTTTGTAGTTTTTAGTTTAGCTTAGCTTGGTATAGAATACCAAGCTGCATGAATAAAGAGATACTGCGTGCAACCCAGCCATGAGTCCCTGTTCGTCTGTTTCCCGGCGAAAACAACATAATGGTGTCTGAACAGGGACCGGACCTGTGCAACTCCCAGATAAGTGAAGACTTTGCCTACCTATGCACTATGGTCTTCTCTTCTGCTTACGAAGAGGTTTGCCAAAGCCTCTACTATTTCATCATGAGATAGTTACTCTGTCTCTAGAACATTTTGTTCTGGGCCACACTTTGTTTCCCTGACCGGGAACTTTGGTTTCTTGTGACCCTAATCATAGAGCTTGGGAGACGCATGGAGATTTCTCCTTGGACTTTCTGGATTCCCTCTCCCATGTTTCCTGAGGAAAAGTACTACATTTTGCTCTGGGCCACAATTTGGTTATGACCATGATCGTAGACCTTGGGATATGCATGGGGATTTCCACTGGGACTTTCTGGACTTCTTCTCACATGTTTCCCATGGAGAAGGACCACTCTAATTTGAAGAGCATTCTCGAGTACCCTGGCAGTCCCCAAGAATGGAGACAGGTGGTTAGTTCTACTCTCCTGATTGGATTCTTTCTTCGATGGGAAGACGCTTTTAAAAATGGGTGCCTGTAGCAATCCAGCAGGAACAGTCAGAAGTACCCTAAATGGAATTTCGAGGAGCTTTTTGGACTAGGACGCCCTCCGGGGACTCATGATACTACATGGTGAGATCTGGATAATCTGGTTCAAGTTGTGTTTCATAAGAGAGTGATTTAAATGACTTAATTTTTGTATGACATTGACTTAAAAAAAATGCTAGACACAGCCATGATTTCTAGAGACATCCAGAAACAATCCAAAAAATTGTTTTTTCCCTCCTTTGATTTCTTTTTTACGTCTTGGCATAAATCTGAAACATTTAATCCTGAAACGGTATGAGTTATGGGTGGGACAGATAGTGGAATGATTATGTTAATTATTCTCATGCCTGAGGCTTTTAACTGTGATTCTTCTGTTTACCTTTCCACATTTTATTGAGTTTAAACTGTTTAAACAACCTTAAAATCATACTAGAAAGGACTTACAATTATAATGGAGTTATCAATTATAGTAAACTTCTAATCTGCTACAAATTTTGTTTGATAAGTAAGTGAATTTCAGCTGTCAAGTCTTCACATGAAAAAGCAGCTACTCAAATGGAATTCCTGGAAATCCATTTAGATCCTGTTCTCTGACATCGCCCACAAGATGGAATGACTACAACACACCCCCGGAAACCAATGATGTGACCTGGCACAACCTGAAGAAACAGATTCACAGACTCCAAAGATCACTCTCTACAGAAAAGCAGAATTCTGGTGGCTGACATTCCCCATTGAGACAGACATGCAGCATTTCATCCTCTGACATTTTCTTCTGTGGTCATCTACTTTGGACTGACACCTCCATCGGACTTACTGGTACACGCTGCAGTGTTTCTCAAAGACTAACTTCAGCCAATTGCCTTGAGACTTTATAGACCATGTCCCCTCACCTGCAGGCTCTGTCCACAGAGGTAGAAAACTCTCCCTCCTTATTAGGTTATGCCTACAGAGGTAGGAAACACCCTTTGAGGCAAGAGATGCCCCAGAGGCATGAAGCGCTCCCAGAGACAAGAAATGCCCTTTCGCCTGATAGGCCTTGCCCTTTGAGGCAAGAAACGCTCCCCTTGGCATCACATTGGTTATTGCTGCTCGTCTATTTTGTTTTCCATGTCTTATGCCAGTTCTTTTAAAAACGCCTGTATGATACAGGTTTCTGTTCACCCCACAATCCTGATACTATGGCCATTAGTTAAAAAGAAAGGGGGAATTGTTGGTATCTTCTAATTCTGCTTTTAAAAACCCCTTCTGTTTCATTTGGTTTAATCCCCTCTACATTCTATTTACATAACACTGTATTCTAGTTACATAACCTCTGTTAACAAACACCACCCTCCTTCCAGGGCATTGGTGGTTCAGTGATAGAATTCTCGCCTGCTCCACCCCCTCTCCTTGTCATACCCTAATTTTCACCAGTCACTTTTCTTTCCACCCTCTCTGCGTCACACCCTGTTCCCATCCTACTGGGCTAGTATATTTATAAGGACAAGATTGTTTGTAGTTTTTAGTTTAGCTTAGCTTGGTATGGATTGCGCTGGGTCCTGCATGAATAAAGAGATACTGCATACAGCTCAACCATGAGACCCTGGTCATCTGTCTCCCGTCAGTGAAGCTCAGCCCGACATGCATAAGTTAGATAATAATGTTAGAGTCGTAATGGATTACTTAAAATCAATATTTTTGTAGGTAGAAAAGACTCTATTAGTTAAAACAGTTGTCTTTTGTCAACATAAAAAAGCAAGTATTTAGGGGGCCAGGTGGTGGGGCACCTGGTTAAGTGCTCACATTACAGTGTTCAAGGACCCAGGTTCAAGGCCCTGGTCCCCACCTGCAGGGGGAAAGCTTCACAAGTGGTGAAGCAGGAATGCAGGTGTCTCTCTGTCTCTCTTCCTATTTCCCCTTCCTCTCTTAATTTTCTCTCTGTCTCTATACAATAATAAATAAATAAATTTTTTAAAAAGGATATCTTTCTTTAAAAAAACAAAAACAAAACTGGTATTTAGTTACTTCCTTCTGCTTCTGAGATGACCTTGAGGGTGATGGAAAATATTCCCAGAGTGCAGGGATGTTAGCAGTAAACACAATAACCCAATATAAATAGAGAAAGCATATGGAGATACAATAGCTTTTGTCTGTAATGGAGGACATCCAAGAATATTCTATTCCACCAGACTTTCATTCAGTCTAAGGGCATTCTCAACAAGGAACATTTGAAGGAAGCAATCTCTATTAAATCTGTCCTATCAAAAATACCCTACAGGAACAGTTACAAAAACAATAACTAGAAATAGAATGAGAATGAGAAGAAGAAGAGGAGGAGAAGGAGGAGCAAGGAGAGGGAGGAAGAGGAGAATGACTAGTAGTTGCAGCATTTGTCTTTCTTTTGGCTTAACAAACACAAAACCCCATAAAGTGATTTGAAGAAAAATTAAAGAATCAGAAATTAATTATAATCCAAATATAAATATAATAAAGACACTTAAATGCCTTTGGTCTATAACTTCACTAAGTGTCAATGAGTTGAACTCTCCCACCAAAAGACACACATTCAGAAAAAAACAACTGAACCATATATTGCCTGCAAAAATCTACCTACCTTGGACAAAACATGCTTGAAATGAAATACTGGAAATCAACTGCACCACCACAAAAAAAAAAAATCAGCACTAGTTATACTCATATGAAACAAAATAGACTTCAAGATAAGTAATAAAATATAAGAATGGCCTTTATGCAATATTTAGCTGAATAGTTATCTATGTGCCAGTTGAAAAGCCATTCAAATATGCAAAGCATCTACAAAGAGTACTGAGGAGACACATAGAAACACCATACTACAGGTGGAATTGAAGAAACAAGTAAAGAAAAGGAAAACACAAGCTGAAAGTTGATTGAGTGTGGTGGGACCAAATTGAAGGATTCTGGGGAAGGAGAGAAAGGAGAGGGCTGAACTGTAAGAAAAGACGAGACCCCCATGCTGCAACATTAATAGAGTGGGAGAAGACAGAGAGGGGAGAGAGAAAGACAGACACCTGCAGACCTACTTCACAGCTTGTGAAGTGACTCCCCTGCAGGTGGGGAGCCGGGGACTCAAACCGGGATCCGTACCCTGATCCTTGCGCTTTGTGCCACATGCACTTAAGCAGCTGCATTACCATCGGACTCCTTCATCTGTAGAATTTAAGAAACAAAACTAGTGACATGGCAGCACAGAATATAGTAATTCTCTGATCTACACCTGAGGATCTGGGGATGATAAAATAGGAAAAGGGATGGTAGGGAAGGACAATGGGGTAGAGTAGACTACAGAGGAGCTAAGGAGGTGCTTGGTGGAGGCTGAGATGAAGAACAGTTATCTGAGAGGAAGAGGAAATTGTACCCCTGAGATAACAGTCTAGTTCAACAGTTTTTCATCATTAAATGAAAGGAAAGATAATAATGCAATGTTCATATTTACTTCAGAGTTTCTCTACAATTATCTACCATCTTTCTGGTTGAGAATATGTTATTGGAGGTTTAAGAGAGCAAGTTTATTGAAAGAAAGTGTGACAGCCTGACCATCATTTAATCAATCTCTTTTCTTCCCCTGTCATTATTTGAAAGAAAGACCTAAGTGAAAAGAATTTTTGGCAAAGGGTAAGAAAAACCTGTTATTGAAGTGTTAGACTTGATCTACTGATCTATATTTGAAAAGAAAGTTAAAGTGATTCAGAATTTGCATTTTTTTTCCTGCAGGATACCTACCCTCATCCCCCCCTCTGGCACTCAAAGTGACAGTTAAGAATAGCAGCAGAGAATAAGTGCTTGGAATGCAGTTAAATGAAGCATAAATGGATCCTCTTAAAGGATAACAATTTTAATGGTTACTTAACCTACATATGACACCATTTTCTCCTACCAAAAAATAGGGATAATATTTATCATTCATAAAACTTTTTAATATGCCACCTCATTAATTTCCTATCTCTTTGTGTGACCCTGGAAGTGAAAAGCTCCATATAAGATAAAAGAGCTGAAAGGCTAGCACTCAGTTTTAGATATAGACACAGATACACACAACAGCTTTAGTTAATTATTTTTCTTTAAAGCTGTTACAGGACTAGCCATCTTTCAAAACAAACTGGAACTAAATAAAATTTACTTTTCTCTACCTGGTAATGCAAATATATGATTCAGCATATAAGGACACATCAAAGTAATACATATTTCATGAAGTTGCTGGGCTGTGATATGTATTAGGAATCATTTCAAAGTTAAATGCCTCTACTTTAATAAAGAATGTGGATATTATTTCTTAATAACTTTATTGTGATATGACTGTTTTTAAATGGTGTTTACTTTGTCCTTGGAATTCACAGGTCCACTGTGACAGGGACCTGTTCCATTCTAACAGAGGATTTAAGTGAAGGAAATTAATTAAAGCTTCCCTGTAACATTTTCCCCTTGAGCTATTCAGTATGCTAAAGGGGTATGACAGCATACCATTCTTTCTCTAAATTTACTCATTAAATAACTCAGTGGGCTTAAAAGAAAATCTTTTGGAAAAAAAGACAGAAAAAAAAGACCATAATCCTTGTTTTCCTCTCCTGACCTCTTAGAGCCATTGCCACCTCGATGATTTGTAATTACTTTTTAGCCTCCAATAATAGGATAGTCACAAAGTATGTTCATGTGTTTCAGAGTCTACCAGCTCACTTTCCTGAGACCGGTCTTTAATTGTGATAACACATTTTAATAGGCTAAGGATATTAGTTTAACTAATCCTCTAGACAAATAAGTATTTTGAATGATTTCCTGGAACTAAAATCATGACTTCCTTCCAGTTACATTCTGTTAAGTTAGAACAGACAGTGGTCTATGAAACTTTTTTGTTAATACCATACTTTTATGATTATATTCCTCTACAATTTTCAAATTTATACATAGATTTATGTCTTAAATCTCTCACAAATTTGATTGATTTGGGGGAAATTAATATGAATGCATTAATTAATCCTCAGATATATAAAACAATCGCTCAAGATGTAAAATAATAATCAATCTTCCCAAAATAAATATTTTTTTTTAATTTAAGAAAGGAGACATTAACAAAACCATAGGATAAGATGGGTACAGTTCCACACAATTCCCACCACCTGATCTCCATATCCCATCCCCTCCACTGATAGCTTTCCCATCCTCTATCCCTCTGGAAGTATGGACCCAGAGTTGTTGTGGGTTGCAGTAGGTGGAAGGTCTGGCTTCTGTAATTGCTTCCCGCTGAACATGGGTGTTGACTGGTAGTTCCATACTCCCAGTCTGCCTCTCTCTTTCCCTAGTAGGGTGGGTCTCTGGGAAAGCTGAGCTCCAGGACACATTGGCGGGGTCGTCTGTCCAGGGAAGTCTGGTCAGCATCGTGCTGGTATCCGGAACCTGGTGGCTGAAAAGAGAGTTAACATACAAAGCCAAAAAAATTGTTGAACAGTCATGGACTTAAGGCTGGAATAGTGCAAATAAAGTGTTCAGGGGATACTCTTTGCAGACTTTTGTGTACTTCTGCTTTCAGGTATATATTTTTCCCTGGTTTATGGACACCTGCGAACATATGTTCTATCCCAGAGGGATAAAGACTAGGTAATAGGAGAAGGTACATTAAATCCTGGTGGTGAGGATTGTATGGAATTTTACTGCTTTTATCCCACAATTGCATCAAATGATATTGAATCACTTCTTCTTCTTCTAGCGTTTGCCCTTGTTCCGTAGCCAGTCAACAGCGTCAGGTTGAGCCTGATGTAAAGTTTCGAGACCTCCTTTGAATCTGGAGAGGTGGCAGTTGTAGACTATGTGGGTCATAGTCTGTCTGTAGCCGCAGGGGCAGTTCGGGTCGTCTCTGGCTCCCCAGCGATGGAACTTAGCAGCGCACCAGCCATGGCCTGTTTGATAGCGATTGAGGAGGGCCCAATCATAACGTGCTAGGTCAAAGCCGGGTTGACGCTTGCAAGGGTCTGTGATGAGGTATTTGTTCTTTACCTCAGCTGACTGCCAGCTCTGTTTCCAAGAGACTGGAACAGAGAAGTTCAGTGTAGGCATAGGGGACCAGACTGGGTGACGAGACGTCAAGCGTTGGACAGGGTGGGCGAAGATATCCGCGTATATTGGCAGGTCCAGTCGAGTGTAGACGTGGGAAATGAACTTAGATGATGCCGCATCCCAAAGAATATCCGGCGGGGCGATGTTGCTAAGAACTGGCAGCCATGGAACCGGGGTGGAACAGATGGTTCCAGAAATTATCCTCATGGAGGAATATAATTTGGAATCAACCACGTGGACATGGGGGCTACGGAACCATACTGGGGCACAGTATTCTGCAGTGGAATAGCATAATGCCAGAGATGATGATCATAGTGTGGAAGCGCTCACACCCCATGAGGAGCTGGCCAGTCTTGCAATGATGTTATTCCTCGCGCCCACCTTTGCTGCAGTTTTTATGAGATGTTCGTGAAATGACAGAGTGCGATCAAGAGTAATGCCAAGATAGACTGGCTGGGCTTCATGCCGGATTCTCATATTGCCAAGCTGCACATTAAGCTCACGCAAGGCCGAGGCATGGTGTAGATGGAAAACAGATGATACCGTTTTTGCAGTGCTAGGGATTAGTCGCCATTTTTTACAGTAATCAGATATCAGAGACATGTCTTTCGTGTTTCCTCGAGGATGTCGAACTTGGATGCCTGAGTTGCACAGGAACTAATCACTAATAAAAAATAACCAAATAAATCCAAACAATGGGAAAAAATTAAGAAACCAGAAATGGATAATCAGTAACATAGTTGAATTATTAGTGATCTTTTTTTGTTTAAAATGCATTTATTTACTTATTGATTAGAGATATTGAAGATAGAAGTGAAGCATAGCATCACTACAACTTGTGACAGTCAAACTCAGGACATCAAATTTACACGTCTTTCTCTTTACCCCAGAGTTGCCATTCAGTGTCTCTGATAATCTTTGATCAAGGCCAAAATCAAAACCTGTTTACAGTAACAAAATCAGTTGTATTTAAAAATACTGATGCCTAATTTGAAGGTATATGTGCATATGCATGCCTGTGCCTGCATTCACACAAATACATAGATACTGCTTATCCATCCTGCTAATATACTTTCCTGATTGCATTATGAAAAAAAAAAGAAACTTGGTGAGGAAGTTACTGTCATAATTCTTCAATACATTGGACTTTTTATTGTAAAACTAAAATAAGACATTGATCACATTGAAAAGTTTATCAAATGTATAACATTGATATAGTAACATACATGGAGTCGGGCAGTAGCACAGTGGGTTAAGTAAACGTGGCACAAAGTGCAAGGACCGACCTTCAGAAGGATATAGTAACATAAACAAAAAAATCCACAGGTTATGTAACTTAGATATTTGTTTATTCATTATTTCAATCACTGTAGAAATGGAAGTTTCATTCTTCTACATATTATACATTTAAATTTTAGATCAACTCTGCTAGTAAATTGGATGTCTAAGAGTATATATACATTTATAAGTCAGAATGTCAGGTTGGCCTAATAAAACACATTTTGTTTTTTTCAGGGTAATGTCAATTAAGATAACTGATAGCTATTGTTGTAAAATAAAATTATATATATGCAATATTTAATGAGATTCAGATATAAAACACTTTCATGCAAAAAGTTTCTCAAATCACCAGTGAGAATCATAGTAATTCAGCGATTTTATACATGTGCATAGCAATTTATTGCAGAAAGGATCAGAAACATTTAAATTCTCACATAAATCGAAATGTTTCATCTAGTGCATAGTAATGAAAGTTATAGTCTACTAACTAAAATGTGAATCACATATTTTTAAGATTTTCTATTGGGAAATATAAGCTTGAATTCTTTGTGGCATTTCTAATATATAAGTAAGGGATATTATCACAATTGCAAATGCTGTGTTTTTTTTCAACTTGAACATTAATGAAAGTCTAGTAATATATAAAATAATCATTTAATTACATTCCTGTTACCTAGAAGGTTTCTCTCTGGAAAATTTTCATGAAATGAATCTCAAAATAATTAAAATTAGTAAAGACAGGGTCCTATGAACTTGAAGTGTATCTTTGTGGTAAAATACACTTTTGCAACTGATAGAAAATTCAAATGCAGGGAAATTTCTGTAGTGGTTTCCTAAGTGGACATTTGCCATGAATCCTATCTCAGTCTCCTAGAAAAGAGTGTGATGTTTATTTTTCAGTTTTCTAGAGTGAGATTTTTCAATATGTAATCCAAAGAATTAGTATGGGGAGACTCATACTCTCCCAAGCAGGTATAATAAGTAGTTACTTAAAACTCTAGCTTGATGTTACGAGGCCCAGCATACCTCACACTAACTTACCCCCTGAATATGGAGGTAAGTAGTGAAGCTTCACCCACTGGGTCCCTTGATTTTTATTAGTTAGTTATCAAGATCAATCAAAGGAATTTTAACGGTGCATATCAGCAGAACACATCGATAAAGGGCGAACAGTGGCAGACACAATTTGTATAGGATGGTACCAGTCATAAGGGAAGTCTCCTCTAAGTATTAATTAAGGATTTTTTTCTAAGTAGCATTCTTATGAGCTCATCAGATTTTTATCTCTATTCTTCTTCTTCTAGCGTTTGCCCTTCTTCCGTAGCCAGTCAACAGCGTCCTCAGGTTGAGCCTGATATAAAGTTTCGAGACCTCCTTTGAATCTGGAGAGGTGGCAGTCGTTGACTATGTGGGTCATAGTCTGTCTGTAGCCGCAGGGGCAGTTCGGGTCGTCTCTGGCTCCCCAGCGATGGAACATAGCGGCGCACCGGCAATGGCCTATTCAATAGCGATTGAGGAGGGCCCAATCATAACGTGCTAGGTCAAAGCTGGGTTGACGCTTGCAAGGGTCTGTGATGAGGTGTTTGTTCTTTACCTCAGCTGACTGCCAACTCTGTTTCCAAGAGTCTGGAACAGAGAAGTTCAGTGTAGGCGTAGGGGACCAGATTGGGTGACGAGACGTCAAGCGTTGGACAGGGTGGGCGAAGATATCTGCGTATATTGGCAGGTCCGGTTGAGCGTAGACATGGGAAATGAACTTAGATGATGCCGCATCCCAACGAATATCTGGCGGGGGGATGTTGCTAAGAACTGGCAGCCATGGAACCTGGGTGGAACGGATGGTTCCAGAAATTATCCTCATGGAGGAATATAATTTGGAATCGACCAAGTGGACATGGGGGCTACGGAACCATACTGGGGCACAGTATTCTGCAGTGGAATAGCATAATGCCAGAGATGATGATTGTAGTGTGGAAGCACTTGCGCCCCATGAGGAGCTGGCCAGTATCTCTATAATGCGCAGTAAGTCATGGACCCCTTCATTCACATCAGATACCTATTTACTGTGACCAGGGACTTTGGCACCCAAAACTTTGGCTCCATTAATGCCTATCTGTGTCAAAGGACTTATAGCCCTTTCCTGCCCATGCAGAATGACCATGTAGGCTATAAGTTATACAAATCTGTGGTCAGTAAAGGCCTGGAATACTGAGTTACCTATCCTGGATTTCTCTCCACAGATTATAGCACTTTGCCCAGAAACATAGAAAGTATTTCTTTCAAAAGAGAATTCAAAGAGAAACTAAATTAATATTAATCTATGTTGTGAGTTATAATAGTTCCTCTAAGTAACCCATATATATGTATATATATATATATATGGGTTATAATATTAGTAATACACATATAGACATATATGTATTACTAATACCTATATGCAACTAAATTTGACAGCCTAAAAGAAATGGACACACTCTTACAGTTATATGAATTACCAAAGTTGACCCAAGAGGAAGACTGAGTAGACCAATATTAATTAAGAACCTAAAACACCGGGGACTGGGCGCTAGTACTGCGGGCTAAGCACATATGGTACGAAAGGAAAGGACCCTGGTTTGAGGCCCTGACTCCCCACCTGCAGGGGGCTTGCTTCACAGGTGGTGAAGCAGGTCTGCAAGTGACTATCTTTCTCTCCCCCTCTCTGTCTTCCCCTCTTCTTTCAATTTCTCTCTGTCCTATCCAAAAACAAAGACAACAATAACAACAATAAACAAGGGCAACAAAAGGGAGAAAATAGCCTCCAAGAGCAGTGGATTCCTAGTTCAGGCACTGAGTCCCAGAAATAACACTGGAGGCAAAAAAAAAAAAAAAAACTTAAAACACAAATTCTTCTTTGCCAGTGTAGTCAGGTAAAAAAGAGATATTAAAGAACCTAATAAGGGAGTGGGGCAGTAGCGCAGCGGGTTAAGCACAAGTAGCACAAATTGCAAGGACTGGTGTAAGGATCCCGGTTCGAGCCCTGGCTCCCCACCTGCAGGGAAGTCGCTTTACAGGTGGTGAAGCAGGTCTGTGGGTGTCTTTCTTTCTCTCCTCCTCTCTGTCTTCCCTGCCTCTCTCTATTTCTATCCAACAATAACAACATCAATAACAACAACAATAATAACTACAAGAACAATAAAAAACAACAAAGACAACAAAAGGGAAAATTAAAAAAAAATACTTAAAAAAGAAACTAATAAAACAAAAGGAGAAGTTAAATTATCATTCTTTTCTTATGACATGATAATATACCTAGAGGATGTCAAAAACTCTACCAAAAGACTACAGGAAACAATCTGTTAACTCAGTAATGTAGCAAGATATAAAATCAATACTCACACTTATGACATTTCTATGCTCAAATAATAAGTGAAAGGCAAAAGAATTAAAAGAAGCAATCTCATTTACAATTGAACTCAAAATATGAAATGCCTAGTTGTAAATATAACAAAGAAGGCTTTTACAATGAATACTATAATGTATTATTAAAAGAAATAATAAATGTCCCAAAGAGATAGAAGAACATGCATTGCTCATAGACTGGAATTCTTCTTCTAGCGTTTGCCCTTGTTCCGTAGCCAGTCAACAGCGTCAGGTTGAGCCTGATGTAAAGTTTCGAGACCTCCTTTGAATCTGGAGAGGTGGCAGTCGTTGACTATGTGGGTCATAGTCTGTCTGTAGCCGCAGGGGCAGTTCGGGTCGTCTCTGGCTCCCCAGCGATGGAACATAGCGGCGCACCGGCAATGGCCTGTTCGATAGCGATTGAGGAGGGCTCAATCATAACGTGCTAGGTCAAAGCCAGGTTGACGCTTGCAGGGGTCTGTGATGAGGTGTTTGTTCTTTACTGACTGCCAACTCTGTTTCCAAGAGACTGGAGAAGTTCAATGTAGGCATAGGGGACCAGATTGGGTGACGAGACGTCAATAATAGATATGACTAAAATAGCTATTCTACCAAGAAATATATATATATACATACACACACACACACACACACATATATATATATATATATATATATATATATATCCCAGTCGAAATCCCAATTACATATTTACAGAAAAATTCAACAATTTACCCCCCAAAAATGTGATAGACCATAGGAAAAAAAAATAGCTAAAGCACTCCTGGAGAGAAATAAAGACATATTCCCTGACTTTCATTTATACTACAAAGCAATAGTAATTAAAACAGTGTGGTACTTCAATAAAAACAGACATGGGGAGTTGGTAGCCCAGTGGGTTAAGCGCACATGGTGCAGAACGTAAGGACCAGCCTAAGGATCCTGGATTGAGTCCCTGACTCCCCATCTGCAAGGAAGTCACTTTACAGGTGGTAAAGCAGATCTGCAGGTGTCTGTCTTTCTCTCCTCCTCTCTGTCTTCCCCTTCTCTCTCCATTTCTCACTGTCCTATCCAGCAAAGATGAAATCAATAACAATAACAATCATAACTACAACAATAAAACAACAAGGGCAACAAAAATGAATAAGTAAATATTAAAAAAACAGGATAGAGAGCTTAAAATAAACCCAAACATAAACAGGGAACTTAATATATGATGAAAGAGTCAAATCTATCTAACAGGAAAAGATCACTTCAATGAATGATGTTAGAAGATGTGGAAAGTTACATAGAAAAATGAAATTAGGACATCACTTAACACCATACATCAATATTAGCTCAAAGTGGATCAGAAGCCTGAACATTAGGCTATAAATGACAAAATTCAAAGAAGAAAATATCAGTCAGTAACTGAAGACCTTAACATCAAGGGATGTATTCAGAGATTCAATCCCTGAACTTGGGAAACCAAAACAAATGTAAATAAATTAGACTACACTGAATTAAAATGCTTGTAGAGTGGAGTCAAGATATTGGCCTGAATGTAGCAACCAGACAGATTCTCAAGAAAAAAAAATCCTGGGAATACTAAGTGGGAATAGAATTTCCAGGACAGTAGGAGATAGACAATAGAGGTGGGGGGGACAAAGAGGAACCAGAGTGAAATATTATAACTCATATATAAACCAGCAAAAAGGAGCTACAAAGAACAAAGGA